>NC_089753.1:41796412-41811412 GCF_040412425.1 Macrobrachium rosenbergii | reverse complement strand
TAAAATAATAATAATAATAATAATAATAATAATAATAATAATAACCCACAAATATAAAAAACAGTACGGTAATAACAACAACATTCTGACACAAATAATAATAATAATTGTACAGTAAATGTCTTATTAACAACGTCAAATTCATCATTACCCAAGTTACTGATTTTATGATGTCAAACATACTAAAAAATTACAAAGATTTTAATAATATGATCTGTAGGAGATCCAGTGGCAATGTCGACGAAGGAGGGACTTGCAAATGTATGTCATGTGTAAATGGACGCAATAAATATTAAAATGGATAATGAAACATTAAATTCCATAGATTCATAACTATTTTCAGGAAAACGTAAGGAATAATGGTAAGATGACAGAGGATGATCACAAAATAATTGGAACGAGGAAGGAAGCAGAATGTTTACCAAGAATTTAGAAGAGGAATTATGGGAATCAAGATTTTACTTGCACGATTAAGTATTCTCACCTAATCTCATATATACAGTATGTACGTTAATTACTGAGATATTCTCCTTGTTACATGAGAGAGAGAGAGAGAGAGAGAGAGAGAGAGAGAGAGAGGTTGCCTTGGCAGCTAAACTGAGACGATAACGTACAGTCTTACATATAGCAGGTAGCACAGGAGAGAGAGAGAGAGAGAGTATATTAGTCTTGCCTTGGCAGAAAACAAATTGAGACTATAACGAACAGCCTTACATATCACAGATAAAACATGAGAGAAGAGAGAGAGAGAGAGAGAGAGAGAGAGAGAGAGAGAGAGAGAGAGAGAGAGAGAGAGAGCATACTATAGACTTGACTTGTCAGTTAACAAACTAAGACTATAACGAACAGCCTTACATATCACAGGTAAAACATGAGGGAGAGAGAGAGAGAGAGAGAGAGAGAGAGAGAGAGAGAGAGAGAGAGAGAGAGAGAGAGCCAAGACAAGCGGAGTGGGAGAAGTTAAAACCCCCTGGATGCTGGCGCAGGCCCACTCAGCTCTTTCTCTCCCTATGACCTCACTGAATAAATCAGCGCCTAATGGACGCTTCAGCCGCCATAAATAAAATATCGGCTTTGTCAAGAATATCAGAACTTCCGAAGAGTGCCATATGACACCGGGATTTCAAACACGCCGCTGGCACTGTGACACCTGCGGAAATATTCAGGCACTTTTTCAACCTGATTCCCTCGTTTATTTATTGGTGTATATCTCGATATTTGCATGCTTTTATCATTTCTCATTTCTTATTTCCGTGTATATTTATTGATGCATGACTATCCAATCGTGTATTTATTATTGCTCGGGTATTTCCGCATGCTTTTATCCTTCCTCGCTTCTTATTTGCCCGGGTATTTCCGCATGCTTTTATCCTTCCTCGCTTCTTATTTCAATGTATATTTATTAACGCATGAGTATTTATTCGCGTATTTATTATTGACCGAGCATATTTGCATGCTTTTATTCTTCCTCGATTCTTATTTCTATGTATATTCATTACCGCATGAATACTCACGTTTTTCCTACAGTGAGGTCGACATCCAAGTTACCTAATTATCTACCAAAAACTACACTTCACTGATACAACCAAATCCTTATCTACGCACGCATTTGCATATTTTCTACCCTAAAACCTCTCCGTTAGGATTTTTATCTTGGCTACAACTAAAATGTAGAATAATTTTCCTAGTCCAGTTGTTGAATCTCCCGATCGCCAAATGTTTAAGCGAGGAGAAAATCATTTCCCGCTTTCTGCCGACGTCTGCTAAATGCAGGTGCGTCGTTCTGTTTTGTATCGCTTCAGATTCATTTATTTATCGCCTTTTCCTGTAACCTGTCTCTCACTGCAGGCTGATTTCCCTTTGGAGCTCTCTTGGGTATATTGTCAGCTGACTGTCCATAAGGGTTTTCATTTGAAGATTTAAAGACAGAAAAAAATTCTAGGAAAACAAATTTCTTCTCACCTCAGTCTATACTCGCTCTTTTGAAAACTAGTCAAGGAATTTATGGAACACAAAGTTCCAAGATCTAGGAAAACAAATTTCTTCTCACCTTATTCTACATTCGATCTTTCGAAAACTAGTCAAGGAATTCATGGAACACAAAGTTCCAAGATCTAGGAAAACAAATTTCTTCTCACCTTATTCTACATTCGATCTTTCGAAAACTAGTCAAGGAATTCATGGAACACAAAGTTCCAAGATCTAGGAAAACAAATTTCTTCTCACCTTATTCTACATTCGATCTTTCGAAAACTAGTCAAGGAATTTATGGAACACAAAGTTCCAAGATTTTCCATTTCACCTCTAATGGGAACAAATCATATTTTACCCTCTCGTGGCTTTATGCAAGGGAAGTGGGAAGCCCTGTGTCAAGCCGATTTGGCATTGAACACAGATGTACCCTTTGTGCGTCTGGCAAAATGATTGCAAGGAGATTTGCCCTCTGTCGACAGGAAACCAAAATGTTGCAGTTTCATAACGTCTCTGCATACTGATATGTTGCATGAATCCTCCAAAGCTTTCACGGAAATAGTTTGTCCTTTAACTTTCAAGTATTCTGCATGCTATCTGTGGCGATTTATACTAGAGAATACGAGACATCCAACCGTTCATGATGACACTTTTAAAAGTCTAACAATCACACCTCATTACAATCTTGCTATGAAGGCATTCGTAGAAAACTTAACAAGTAAAAAATGCGCCGAAGTTTCTTCGGCGCAATCGAGTTTTCTGTGCAACCGCTACAGCGTATAATCAAAGCCACCGAAAATAGATCAATCTTACAATGGTCTTGGTATAATGATGTGCCGCGGCCCATGAAACTTTACCCACGGGCCGGTGGTGGCCTACACTACATCGTTGCCAGAAACACCATTATGGCTAACTTTAACCTTAAATAGAATAAAAACTACTGAGGCTAGAGAGCTGCAATTTGATATGTTTGATGATTGGAGAGTGGATGATCAACATACCAATTTGCAGCCCTCTAGCCTCAGTAGTTTTGAAGATCTGAGGGCGGACAGAAAAAGTGCGGATAGAAAAAAGTGAGGACAGATTAAAGTGCGGAAAGACGGACGAAGTTTTCTTTCGCAGAAAACTTAAAAACGATGAACTCAGGCTAGGAAACAGTTACTAGGAAACCTTGGAACAGCGATGCAATATTTTGGAAAGATTTGAAAAAACAAGGGGCTCTGTATCTTGATGATTTACAGTATTTCAATCGGCCTTTTTTTTATGTTTCAGTTCTTCTCCGTTATTAATATTACCATGATTATGATTATTTTCACTGATAAAATGCCTGCCTTATCACTGTCTCCGCTGACCTTCTATCTAAGCGTGATCTTGTAATTCATTTATTACTGATTCAATTATTTTTTCCTTATAAGTTATATTTGTGTCTTAATACTTGTAAATATGGAAGTCACGCGTGCATAAGAGACAAAAACTCATAATTAGCTAAATTTTTACAAACTTTTCAAACAGCTATCATGGCCTGATAATCCTAGGTAGACAAAATGAATTCGACAGGAATATGTACAGCAAAGTCGATATCAACTTATTTATATCTCTCTTGACAGACAAACGGTCTAAGCCGATTGTTTAACACTGCATCTAAAACAAAGGTCTAGGTCCGAATCCTGGCCGGGGCAGACGCACTTATCAATTATAATTCTCGTAGGGTGTAAGTTATTCTCAAGGTATGTATAGTAAACCTGATAATAAATTATATTTGTAGCAAATACACACACACACACATACTGTATATATATATATATATATATATATATATATATATATATATATATATATATATATATATATATATATATATATATATATATATATATATATATATATATATACAGTATATATATATATATATATACTGTGTATATATATATATATACAGACATACATACATATATATACATATATGTACTATATGATACTGGCGCTCTCTCTCTCTCTCTCTCTCTCTCTCTCTCTCTCTCTCTCTCTCTCTCTCTCTCTCACAAACGGATCACTCAAACAAACAACTAAGACACAATGTAATACACAATTACAAATGTTACAACCACAAAAGATTTACGAAACATCCGCCAACAACCGCACATACAGTCGCTATCACACTCCCTAAAACAAAGAGGGCCAACCTTCAAAAAAAAAAAAAAAAAAAAAAAAAAAAAAAAAGCGCCGTTAAGACGGAGAAAACCTCTCGCATCGAATCCCAGTGATATCTGAACTTCCAAAATTGGGCGCGGTGGGGATGGGGGCGGGGGGGCGGAGACGAAGACCCTGTGTGCGCAAACCCCAGGTACATACAAAACGGCCGGGTACGAAATGATCCATCACTGTCTTCCGAGAATGAAATTAGAATTATAATACGATGTCATATCGTAACCTTAAACCCCCAACATCGGCGGTGGTGGTGGCTTATGGCGTAACCGAACTAGATGAGGAGAGCTGGAGACTTTCCAAGGAAGTCGAAATGTATTGGAGAGAGAGAGAGAGAGAGAGAGAGAGAGAGAGAGAGAGAGAGAGAAATGCTTCCGTTACTTTACTACATAGGATTTCTTTAGAGTTTACTTAGTTCCCTCATGCGTTCCTGATATTTTTTCTACCTAGTTTATCCTTGAGCAAAATATAAAACGAGCTGCCCTGAGAGAGAGAGAGAGAGAGAGAGAGAGAGAGAGAGAGAGAGAGAGAGAGAGAGATTTTTTTTCATTCCTTTATTCATAACCTCGGACTTCTTTAGTTCTCATTTAGGTTCCTTATACGTTCCTGATATTTGTTCCGCTTAGCGTATCCTTGTATAAAATAATAGGCAAAGAAATGCCCAGAGAGAGAGAGAGAGAGAGAGAGAGAGAGAGAGAGAGAGAGAGAGAGAGAGAGAGAGAAATATTTTCATTATTTTATTCATTATATACTTTGGATTTACTAGCTTTTATTTAGTCTCCTTATACGTTCCTGGTATCTATTTTACCTAGTTTATTATCGAACACACTAGACAACGAATTGTCGAACACACTAGACAACGAATTGTCCAATGAGAGAGAGAGAGAGAGAGAGAGAGAGAGAGAGAGAGAGAGAGAGAGAGAGAGAGAGAGAGAGAGAGAGAGAGAGAGAGAGAGAGAGAGAGTATTACTGAGATCCTGACTGTAAATACGCTTGAAATAACACTGTGCATTACGCAAAATGAGAAATGTGCACGCATGTTTTCCGTCTACACATTAAAGCATCCCCCCTGATTACAAGGAGAGGAAAATACAAACGAGAAAAGGTCACGGGTCAGGTCAGGGCAAACAAATGACACGCGAAGAGCGCACAGGGCCTCGCCCAATTACATACATCGGTTGGTCTTTTAAAAATTCGGCTCAGGAATCGCTTTGATGTGGTAAAGACATGAAGGAAGGAAGGGGAGAAGAAAGGGGAAATCAAGAGGGAGAGGGGGATAATATGACCAGGAGGAGGAGGGGGAGGGGGAGGAGGAGGAGGGTTTAGTAAAGGAAGGGAGAATTAAGAGCGAGAGGGGAAAACAAGACCGTGAGGAGAAGGAGGGTTAAGGAGAAGATGAAAGATTGCAAAAAAATAGGAGTCACGTGAAATGATGTACAAGGAGCAACGACTGCGGAGGGTTTTAAATAACAGTAAACAATGATAATGAATAGGAAAAGACGACCAAAGGCAGAGAGGTCACAAAAAATGAGGTCAAAATAAAAAAAATACAAGAGATAAATAACAATGAAAATTAAAGGAGAAATAGAACCAAATAGAAGGCGAGACAGAGACAAAGCACAAAAACACACAATAAATAAAGCGAGCCTTTTCACCAAGGGACGTAAAACAAAATCTATTGCTCGTCTCGGAGCATACTCCTGGCCCCAGATCGATCCCAGAAGGGAGGTGCCTCACCTGTGCATTAACAGCAACAGGGTTTATTGGGCAAGAGGGCCCAATTGCTTAACCCCAAATCTAATCAAGAGGTCACCACGCTCTTTAGGGGATTATGCACAACTTTGGGTATATAAGCTTCACCACGCCTGCGAGCGTCTGAGAAATATTTGATTAAAGGGGCAGTGCCGATATTTTTTCGTGATTTCAGAAAAATCTCACAAAGGATACTTTACTAAACATATAATTTTCTGTGTGTGTGTGTGAGAGAGAGAGAGAGAGAGAGAGAGAGAGAGAGAGAGAGAGAGAGAGAGAGAGAGAGAGATAGATATATATATATATATATATATATATATATATATATATATATATATATACATACATACATACATACATGCATATATATACACATACATACATATATACCTACATACATACATACATACACATATATATATACATATATATCTACATGCATACATACATACACATATATATACATACATATATACCTACATACATACATACATACACATTTATATATATATATACATTTATATATATGTATATGTATGTATATATATATGTATATATATATATATATATATATATATATATATATATATATATATATATATATATATATATATATATATATATATTCATTACCAACCGTAATTTTCTTGTTAAGGATCTCTGAATTTTAGCAACCACCAAATTCAACATGTACACTTTCGTGCAACTAAATTAACAATTTGGTAACAGTTCCGTTTAACTTAGTGTGTGATTTTTAATACCAAGATAGCATGTTAAGTACGTTTTCTTGATTGCAATACAATCTCTACAAATATCTTTGGCGTTCTGTGAAATTTTTTAATAGAGATGTCACGTTATGATTAAATTTTTTTGTGCACTCATAAATATGTGATCATGAACTGCACATCAATACGTAAGCTGAATTTGAAACATTCATAAGAATTGGAGGCTTGTTGACCGACAAAATAATTCTACATAAATTTGGCCTTCCCAGTCCTATATTCAAGAAATAATTTGTTGGATAATAAATAAATTAATTACATGTTCAATAATTTCACTGTTTAGTGAGGTTGTGATTATGGCAAAATGTAGAAAGCCAATTATTATTATTATTATTATTATTATTATTATTATTATTATTAATATTATTATTATTATTATTATTATTATTATTATTATTATTATTATTATTATTATTATTATTTGGTATTCCTGGTCCTATATTCAAGAAATAATTTGTTGGATAATAAATAAATTAATCAAACATTCAATAATTTCACTACCAACAGAGGTTGTGATTTATGGTAAAATGTAGAAAGCCAAATTACGACTGATGAGTAAATGGACGAAAATAAGATTATTATTATTATTATTATTATTATTATTATTATTATTATTATTATTATTATTATTATTATTATTCATAAGGAACAAGCCTAAACGGGACAATTCAAGCTTCCAATGAATATGGCGTTCATTTGAAAGAGTTACAAAAGATGATAGCAAATACAGAAAGAGGACATCAGTTATGAGAAAAGAAAAATGAAAAAAATACATTTAAAAATTAATTGATAAAAAAAGAAATAAATCATTTAAATACAAGTTGAACTGTTTTAGGGCAGAAAAGCCTCGAATTTCTATCTTATCTCAGAAAGCATTCCAAAATTCATGGAAAAAAATTAATAATCGTGTGATATCTCTGTTAAATTTCAGAAAAATCCCAAGATATTTTTAGAGATTGTAATAGTGCAATTCAGAAAAGGAAATTAGCGTAATATCTTAATATTACAAATCATATACAGAGTTACACGGAACTGTTATCAAAGTTCTTCATTCAATTGCACTAAAGTATTTATATAATCGCAATTATACCAAGGCAACAGGTACAAAGAATATCATTAAGAGTTTCAGTTCTCATAATTACTGTATTAAAAGTCAAATCTTTAGAATGTGCTTTATAAATATTGTACTGAGAACCCAAAGCAATTGCAATCAACTTCGTACCGTAATATTAGAAATTAAATATTGAGATATGTGAAACTATAATTATTTTCACAATTGGGAAAAAAATACACATATATATAAAACTTAGTCGTATTGAGCAAACAAATCAAGTAATCGGACTTACTTCCATAAAAGAAATTCCTTTACCATTTTACCCTGAAAATCGTTATCTTTCTTAGAGAGTAAAATCTTATCCCTTTTACACGCTGGTAGATGAATAGACAGATTTACCTAAAAAAGGAGTGAGAGAGAGAAAATCATGACATACATCCAGGAATAGCTTTTAATCACGATGTTACACAATAAGAACGCAACTATGTCTAAACCTAACCTGAAGCTGAGAAAAATGCAGCCTAATGGCAAGCAATTGATCACTATGCATGGAAAATGGCCACATTAATGCAATTCAGCCATATGAAAGGGGTGTGAACAAAATAAAATAAAATAAAAACCTCAGCAAATCAATCTGACAGGCGAAGTTAGATTTACTAATCCACTGGTCAAACACTGAACTGAATCACCGGTTTGGGTCCCATCTCCAAGACGTTGTTATATATATATATATATATATATATATATATATATATATATATATATATATATATATATATATATATATATATATATACACAGTATATATATGTGTATATATATATATATATATATATATATATATATATATATATATACATATACTCAACCTCTTTTTATACGTGTTCAAAAGCTAGCCTATACATTAAAACCACGTAAAAAACTCAGTTTTTGCCAAAATGTAACACTTAATCCTTTAATAGAAAAACTAATGGACGAGATACTATAAACTCAGAATATGAATGAAATGACTCAGATTAATGGAGCCAATTCCGACGATTCCCAACCATTCCCAGCTATTCCTTAGGATCCTCATTTCCATCGCGCCTGACAACCAATTCCTCTCCTTGAAAACATGACGCCGGATATGAACTTCATTTCTCTTGAGATGCTCATTCATCACCTGCGTTCACTTCCTCTCCCGTCAGGCTCTCTCTCTCTCTCTCTCTCTCTCTCTCTCTCTCTCTCTCTCTCTCTCTCTCTCTCTCTCTCTCACGGGTTTTCCCGATGTCAGGCCTGCTTGGTACTAGTGTCGATTTTCGCGAATGATCAATTTTCTTGTTCTTTTTTTCATGTTATTCATTACGTGTTAACCTCCATCCTCATTTCTGTATGCATTTGTTTCAATCTCTTGTCTTGTCATCTTTTATTTTATTTGGTATTGTTAAATTTTTGTCCATTTCCCAGTTAACCGCCATTCTTGTTTATTAAGTATCGTCGCCTTTACTCGATTTGACTTACAAAGGACGTTAAAAAGCCTTTACATTTCAAACGGATCGCTTGAATAAGTACTTGTTAGTTATATATATATATATATATATATATATATATATATATATATATATATATATATATATATATATATATATATATATATATATATATGTATTTATATATATGTTTATATATATATATATATATATATATATATATATATATATATATATATATATATATATATATAATATATATATATATATATATATATATATATATATATATATATATATATATATATATAAATTATATATATGTATATACTTGTTTATATATTTATATATATATATATATATATATATATATATATATATATATATATATATATTCATATATGTATACAATAATATATATATATATATAATTTATATATATATATATATATATAAAATCTACATGAGTGTGCGTATGTCATGGGTGACTCATAAAAACCTAGAAACACGTGGCATAAAAGCAACAATAAACCATCATCCATACAAGATAGCACATCCCCAGATAACGTCTTTAAGCGGGACACAGCCGTGCCGTAACTACTTTTCATCGGCGGTAAAAACCAATAAAAAAAAGAACAGATCATCACGTTTCACCCAAACTCATTCGGCGATTACTCTACTCGTCTTTTTCAGCTTTCTGACATTGGGCGTTCATCAGTCAGCTGCACCATTAGTCTGCCTGTCTGTCTGTCTGTCTCATTTAAGGCTCGAAAACTCTTGCATCTTGTGTAAATAAGTCTGCCTCTCTCTCTCTCTCTCTCTCTCTCTCTCTCTCTCTCTCTCTCTCTCTCTCTCTCTCTCTCTCTCTGTTCTGTTAAAAATAACTGCCCTTACCTCTGTAGGATACAGTACAACAACAACAACAATAATAATAATAATAATAATAATAATAATAATAATAATAATAATAATAATAATAATAATAAATAATAATAAAATAATATATAATGATAATATATAATAATAATAATAATATTACTTTTATTATTTAATAATAATAATAATAACAACAATAATAATTTATTTCAGATCAGGGGAAAATTTATATGCATAAAGATAAATTATAATGAAATACAATAAAATGAAAACATGCAGAAACAATTACACACGCTTCTCACTTAGCAAATTCACGGAATCGCCAAATTCGCTTGCCTTGGCTTAATCTCTCTCTCTCTCTCTCTCTCTCTCTCTCTCTCTCTCTCTCTCTCTCTCTCTCTCCCCAGGCGCCATTAAATTCCGCTGTGTTACACGCTCTATCAGCACCTAGTTCTCTCTCTGCTGCCCCAGACGAGACTTCCGGCCAAAGTAAACATCTAGAATTACGTTCGCTCGCAAATAGGAGTAACACGAGAGACCGACTCTCAAGTTCTCAACCGCTTCAGTCACACGTAATGCTTGGAAGCAGTAATGCGTGAAGGCCCTGCGTGAAGGCACTGTGTTTAATACCTCGTGGCAATGAATGGAATATTAGCTGCGTGGTTGTAAAAGTGATACGTGTGCGTATAGACTTCTAAGAGATATTGGCAAATAGGATAACATATTGTCAGGCTCCAATTGATTTATGTTGAATATTTCACAACATGATGTCCAGTCGGCTAATTTATAAGATGTTAAGAGTTATTTACAAGCGCAAGCCACCACACACACATATATATATATATATATATATATATATATATATATATATATATATATATATGCACACACACACACATATATAATATATATATATATATATATATATATATATATATATATATATATATATATATATATATATATATATATATATATATATGTTGCTGAGTCGTGACTTTGCCACATAAAATGATGTAATTACAAGAATCCTGCAATACGAGTATGCAGTAATTCGAGCGCCATTACCCTTAACTGCGTGGAAATATTATATTTAGGTCAAATGCACCAACTTGGGAAAAATTCTTCTCTAATTTATTAATAAACATTCTCTCTCTCTCTCTCTCTCTCTCTCTCTCTCTCTCTCTCTCTCTCTCTCTCTTTTTGTTCATGTTAATATCCAGCTTTCCTCTGTGTCATTTTATAGAAATCAACTGTTGATAATATCTATAAGAAAAAATGAAAACTAGTAAAAACTGCGCCGAAGTTTCTTCGGTGCAATCGAGTTTTCTGTACAGCGTATACTGCTATATGAAACTTTCGATGTACTGCAGTATGAAATTCTCAGCTACGACCGGGGAGCGCTCAGGTGCTCCCCAGATGCCGTCGACGGAAGGTGCGTCGGCGACGCCTCCGGAATTGGACTCGGCAGGGTTAGACGCATGATCATGGCTAACTTTAACCTTAAATAAAATGAAAACTACTAAGGCTAGAGGGCTGCAATTTGGTATGTTTGATGATTGCAGGGTGGATGATCAACATAATAAATTGCAGCCCTCTAGCCTTAGTAGTGTTTAAGATATGAGGGCGGACAGAAAAAGTGAGGACGGACAGACAAATAGCCATCTCAATAGTTTTCTTTTACAAAAAACTAAAACCCGGAAGTGAGTTTTTCTATCTTTTGTACCTTATTATTCCATCGCAGTTGGCATTTCATTAGAAACTCCGATTATTTTTTCCACTGACGCATATATCTTTATACAAAATAAGAGCTTCCTTTTTTTCTATTTTGGTATTCCCTACATTGCCTAACATAATAAAATGTTTCTACTGACTTTGAAGATCCTTTAACACGTAAAATCGTTTATATTACATTCTTAATTCATGATTCTTACACTTTCTACCAATTAAAGATTAATATCTTGCTTCTTTTTTCATCTTCGGATGTTATACACATTCCTGAACAATAAATAGAGTACTGCTATTATCTTTGCATTCGATACAGTTTCAAAAGGATACCGTGGAATCAGTAATGGAAAACCAACTTATTTCAAGGCATAGGCTATACCATAGCGAAGCTCCATAAAAAATTGGTGATATTGATAACATAATTTACAGTAAACGTTTTTCGGTTTATGAATTTCAGCACTCCTAGCAATTATTAGCATCAAATTATGAATAAAACCATTATTATTATTATTATTATTATTATTATTATTATTATTATTATTATTATTATTATTATTATTATTATTATTACTCCTCTTGTTATTGTTTAATATTGGTGTCTTTTCATTTTGAGCGATGGCAGAGGAAAAACAACAATTTAATACAGCATTCATCCTTTAACTGCTAAATCAATAACAATCAAATCCGAGTGGATCTTTCTTGTTTGTCCGCCCCGGAAAAACAAGGGGTAGGTAGGGGCTCGGGAGTGTAGGGATGACATGACACATCCACCCTCCTCCTGCAAACCTGTTTATCCGCCTCGGGTGGGGGCGGGGTAGGTAGGGGATCGGGAGGGTAGGGGAGACATGACGGGCAGTGCCGGGTTCCAGCGTAGCGTAGCGCACGCCATCAAGCTCGTATGGAATAATCATCAGCCGGTTCACATACATAAAGAGAAGACGACTTAAAACGTCACTTATCCCTATCTTGAAGGCAATCACTTCCCGAAAATTGAGGCACTTTTGTTCCGCCACTCTTCTTACACCACCTTACAAGCTCCTTCAATATGTCCTTTCGTTAGTCTTGGTCCCCATCTCTGTACGGAACCAAAATTTAAACCTATTTTTACAAATCGTCGTACCTCTCTTATCACATCCACATACATATATTTATATATATATATATATATATATATATATATATATATATATATATATATATATATATATATATATATATATATATACACACACACATAATATATATCATATATATGTGTGTGTTTGTTTATAAAGTTGACATTGCTTCCGAATCCTTCGATTTGACGAAAGGAAAGCCTCTCCTCAAGGAAGTACGTGAGAATAGCCATAGTTTGTTAGTCATTTTTTCATAAACTGCGGATTAAAGTCAAGTCTCAGAAAAAAAAAGTATACCTTAGTTTAACCAGACCTCTGAGCTGATTAACAGCTCTCCTAGGGCTGGCCCGAAGGATTAGACTTATTTTACGTGGCTAAGAACCAATTGGTTACCTAGCAACGGGACCTACAGCTTATTGTGGAATCCGAACCACATTATACCGAGAAATTAATTTCTATCACCAGAAATAAATTGCTCTAATTCTTCATTGGCCGGTCGGAGACTCGAACTCGGGCCTAGCAGAGTGCTAGCCGAGAACTCTACCGACTCGTCTAACGAGGAACTTCAAGTCTCAGAGGTGTAACTTTGTGTACCTTACATGAAGATAATTGCTTATCCCCTGGTTACTAAACATGGAAGATTTTCTTTCGAATTGCTCTTGTTGCTTTGAAACATTCTCGCTGTTAAGAATTGCTGACGTTGCTTTGAAGTATTTACGGTACTTTGACCTTCTTCTCCTGTTGCCTTAAAGACCCAGCAGTGCTTTGAGACCTTCCACTCCAGCAACCGCAGTCACGGAAGTACTTCCCGAGTCAATAACATTTCCGCCGCGAGTATCTTTTCCATCTTTGCTGCTGGCGTAACAGCCGCTCTCTAACGAAGGTAGTCAACAAGACCTTCCTTGCTTAACAAACATCGCCTCCTTACCTAACACACCGGAGAGACTCCAAACCCAAGTGTCTGTTTGTTTATTCGCCTCCATTAGAATACGTGTATCCCTTCACTATACAGTCTCGCGGTCGTAAACATCGTGTAATCCTGACAAAAGTGATCCTGGCACCTAATTAGAAGTAATGGGCAAACAAACAGTGTTGTTTGCCAAAACACACACAAAAACACACACACACACAAGGAAGAGTGAGGTCGACGTTTGCTTTTAGGTGGAACTAACAGTTGGTCTTGATGCCAGAATCGATTGGGGGTTGGTTGTAGTACACGTGTGAAAACATCTAAAAAAAGATGGTTTCTGACATCGCTTAAGCCAAAAGGATGGGCAACTGATTTTTATGTTCTTTGTTGGGAAAGTGGGTTGCGTTCTCAGCAAGCACTCTGCTGGCCGCGAGTTCGAATCTCCGACCGGCCAATGAAGAATAAGGGGAATTTATTTCTGGTGATAGAAATTCATTTCTCGCTATAATGTGGTTCGGATTCCACAATAGGCTGTAGGTCCCGTTGCTTGGTAACCAATTGGTTCTTAGCCACGTAAAATAAGTCTAATCCTTCGGGCCAGCCCTAGGAGAGCTGGTAATCAGCGCAGTGGTCTGGTAAACCTAAAGTATACTTAACTTTTAACTGATTTTTATTATTATTATTATTATTATTATTATTATTATTATTATTATTATTATTATTATTATTATTCCTAGACTGAAAAACCAGGTGCCCTAATATCCATACCGTACTAGCCCAGGAGAGATGAAGTAACCCAGTCGTGAGAAAATAAAAATCAAATGAAAGTAAATTCAAGAATAACAAGACGGGTATTGTGATGATCTATTTTTCATTCTCTTTCGTCGATAAAGAATTTCCTTTCGATACAGACGGGGAGGGAGAGTTTTGTACTTCTGTGGCCAAGGAGACGATCAACTGAACAAAAAATAAATCAGCAGGTTTAACAACATTTTCTAATCGACGCAAGCTACAGTAAAGCCAACAGTTACCAAATAACAACGAATATTTTACTGATAATATAATTATAACATAGTGTTTATTGATTTACTGATCGTCAATAGTAATATTTATCATCACTATACTGTTCATTGCTATT
>NC_089753.1:41788912-41793912 GCF_040412425.1 Macrobrachium rosenbergii | reverse complement strand
CTAAAAACGTCAACAGATGCTATAAAGTTATATGACAATGATAAAAATTTTCAAAGATGATTTTTCGCATACACAACCTCCCAAACACACTCAAACAGTCGGCAACGGGTTTAATTAGGCAGGTTTGACATAAGCACACGCTGAGTTCACTTTATCAGACGGCTTAGTTTAGGTGTATACTGCACTGGAAAAGAGCCTCCGGTGACGTCAAATATCCTTGTGCAATGCTAAGCCTACTTCACATAAATAAAAAAAAAATCATGAAATACATGTATAGGCCTATCATAAATCATCTTATCAACGTCTGAACATCATCATTTCTTATATACTCGTACTATAGCAACACCAAGTTTCAAGCAAGCTGTCTGCACTGAATAAATGCCTAGGCCTAGTTAGGATATCATATCCACCCCATTTCGAAATTATTCATAAGTGAAAATCGAACCATTTCTTGATGCAAAATCGCAACCAGGGCAACACCAGGAGCGCTTGCTGTGTCCCCAAGGACGGACAAGGGAGTTTCACGTACAAATGACAAACTTTGACAAACTGGCTATACACGTTCAAACTGTCTAGAACTTCTTGGTTTTATCACATCAGAAAACAGACACCGCTTGTATCCAACTGGACTGCTCGTGCCATTTGGGCCAGGCAAATCAGCCTTTCACTTGCTTACATTATTTGTCAACCTTCAGTTTTGCAAAAAAAAATAATAAAAAAAAAATTGTAACAAGCATTTGAGACTGATGGGGCTTTAAACAGAAATGAGACTGACTTACTGTCAGGGAAATAATTACTGGATAAATCAACAGTTAAAATGACAATAATCAACCCTTAACCACCAATTGCTTATATGAAAGCGCAAGTACTTTGGAAACTAAATAAACACTAATATATATATATATATATATATATATATATATATATATATATATATATATATATATGAGAGAGAGAGAGAGAGAGAGAGAGAGAGAGAGAGAGAGAGAGAGAGAGAGAAGAGAGAGAGACGAAGAACAAAGGATAAGACCAAAAATCGAAACTGAAAAATTCTTCCCATACCCCCACCCCCCCGCCATCACAAGACCATTTATCCCGTCACTCCCCATTCCCCATTCACCCCTTCCGCAACCCATTGAACCTCCCCTTCTCCTTTACCCAACCCCCTCAGAACCGCCCCACCCCACCCCCTCCTTAATCTGAGCAAAAGACTTTACCACTTATTGTTATGCAAGTCAATGTCACGCCGCGGGATTAAGGACCAAAGTTAAATTTGGAACTTCAATTTTGGAAGGCTCCCCGGGCTGATAGGAGGACCTGTAGCCGACAACTTCTTAACAATTACACGGAAGGACGACAGCAAAGCAAAGCAGCAGAAGCCTCTTCTCTTCTTCTCTTCCCTTCTCTCCTCTTCAGTCCTGTCCTCTCCTCCAACCGTGATGCTTTACTTCAGATTTTTCCCTTCCTAACCCTCTGTCAATAAGCTTCACGGGTGGTAGGAACTAAGTTTAACTGGAAAAAAGTACACATGCATACATACATGCACACACATATATATGTATATATTAACTTTATCACATACACAATTGTTCTGTGCATCAGTAGAATTACTAAAAGGACCTCATTCAAACTCGATGGTATCCAGTTTGACTGGATGGTATCTAACGGAGTTTTTTATTCAGAAACAGTTACAAGCTTTCTTGGGTAAACAGTCCACATTATCAAGTATCCGTTAGATACCATCCAGTTTGAATGAGGTCCTTTTAGTAATATGTATATGTGTGTGTACATATATGTATTTGTATATATACACACGTGTGTGTACACATATTAACATCAAAAGAAGTGAGGAAAAACTTGGAAATGTGCACCACTTTTTAAGCCACTAATTGTAAGCCACATTAATGACTTCATGACGTTACAAAAAAAAAAAAATGGGGTGGGGAGAAAATGCAAGAAAATGAAAGCCCAGGTTCGCCAACAAGTACATATCAGAGCCACTCTATGCCTCGTGAAAAATGATATAATAACCCTGTGCTATTTAGAGGTAAGAGAGTCAGTCTTCCTAAGAAGAGAAAAAAAAGTACACAAAACTTTCGTCGCGAGGAAACTTCTGTCAAATATTAAATACTGACGACAAATTATTCCTCATTTTTTTCAACAAAAATCAAAGGACTGAATGGCGAGTAGGGTTCTCTCTCTCTCTCTCTCTCTCTCTCTCTCTCTCTCTCTCTCTCTCTCTCTCTCTCTCTCTCTCACTTATTCAGAAACTTACACAACACTGTATATTAACTAACTTTCTCTGCCGTTCACGGACAATTACACAATATATCCAACTTACAATCTGTCTCTCTCTTTCGGGAAAGTTACACAATGCCGTATATCCCAGTAATATTCATTCTCTCTCTCTCTCTCTCTCTCTCTCTCTCTCTCTCTCTCTCTCTCTCTCTCTCTCTCTCTCTCTCTCTCTCTCTCTCTCTCTCTCTCTCTCTCTCACCCCTTCATCCCTTTCATTTGATAATTGCCGCTTGTGATTTACCTTTCGACCGGTTGCATCCCAAAACAGAATTTCCTAAAGTTCATTTCAATCTCCATCCGTCAGCGGATTCGCCTCCCCTTCTATTCTAGTCAATTTCCCCTCTATTCTCTTAATTCGCTATTTAGAAGCGGCAGCATCGTCTGCCATTCTAGTTAACGGAGAGCTGAGTTTTTATTTCTTTTTCCGCATGTCTCAGGGTCTCTCTATCATTCATATATATATAAATACATACATACAAATATATATATAAATATATATATATATATATATATATATATATATATAAAATATATATATGCATATATATACACATATACAGTAATACACATACACATATACATAAACATATAAATGTGTATACATATATATATATATATATATATATATATATATATATATATATATATATATATATATATATATATATATATATATATATATAGATATATATATATATATATGTTTGTGTGGGTGTTTCAATCCAACTGAATTATATACATACATCCCATAGAATAATTCCTGCTGCCGTAAACGTTTACTTTTAAAACTGGTTTATACGCCTTCGAATAGCATGATTCCTCATCTCCCATTTGCATTTGGTTAATAAAATACCAAATTCCTGTTTTAAACATCGCTATGAAAATTCTATTCAACTTGCAGAAAATAAACAAGAAAAATTTCTGATATTCTGGGTGTCATGGTAGGTCATTCATTATCATTAAAAAGCAAACTTCTCTCCTTTAAGGGAATTTCAGATTGATACTGATTTGTAATAAATGTGTGAAATCCTCTCTCTCTCTCTCTCTCTCTCTCTCTCTCTCTCTCTCTCTCTCTCTCTCTCTCTCTCTCTCTCATCGAACGTGCGCGACTGACAGATTCTGTGTCGACCAATTTAACTCCCTTACGCTAGCCGTGTTGAAGTCGTCTGGCTAACCCTAAGTAGCCGGTTAAGCTCTCCTCTCTCTCTCTCTCTCTCTCTCTCTCTCTCTCTCTCTCTCTCTCTCTCTCTCTCTCTACGACAGGAAGCTCGCTTTACACGTCGTGTTTCATCCTCTCCGATTCCTAAATAACTGGGCCCCCGAAACGGTTCTTCCTTTTTCTATCTTCCCTCGCGCTATCATCCCAGCACTCAATAAACATATCATGTTTCCATGACCCCTTCTTCTTCTCCTTCTTTTTCCAACAACTTCTAGGCTCCCGGTATTCCGTTATTATTAACTCAGGTATCCCGGTATGCCATGACCAATGCTGTCAGCATCCCGACCCGCAGTTGGCTTCCCCTCGAAATCACATTGCTCTCTCGGCTGGAATATTCCTCCTCATATTGCTCTCTTGCCTGGGATATTCCTCCTCATATAGCTCTCTCCTCATATTGCTCCCACGCCTGGGATATTCCTCCTCATATTGCTCTCTCGCCTGGGATATTCCTCCTCATATTGCTCTCACGCCTGGGGGTATTCCTCCTCATATTGCTCTCTCGCCTGGGATATTCCTCCTCATATTGCTCTCTCGCCTGGGATATTCTTCCTCGTACTGCTCTCTCGGCTGGGATATTCCTCCTCATATAGCTCTCTTGCATGGAATATTAATATTCATATCGCTCTCTTGTCTGGGATATTCCTCCTCATACTACTCTCTCGCTTTGGATATTCCTCCTTATGTTAATCTCTCACCCAGGATATTCCTCCTTATATGCTCTCTCGCCTGGGATATTCCTTCTTACACTGCTCTCTCGCCTGGGATATTCCTCCTCATATTACTCTCTCGCCTGGGATATTCCTCATCACATTGCTCTCTCGCCCGGGATATTCCTCCTTGTATTGCTCTCTCGCCTGAGATATTCCTCCTCATATTGCTCTCTTGCCTGTGATATTCCCCTTCCTCACTGACCCTCCTCCTCCCCTCCAGCTCATCTTCCCCTCTCGATCTCTCCCACTGACCTTTCGTCGGTTTCTCCTTTGATCTACCGGCTCCAGCTCCAGCTCCTAAACCCTGAACACCTTCCTACTTCTTCCTCTCTGATCAACCACCTCCCTTCTTCCCTGGTCTACCTTCTACCTCCTCCTCACTTAATCGTACCAAGTTTCCTTCTCATCTGACACCACTGGACATAGTTCTCTCTCCATTCACAACCACACTCCCACCCTCAACCCACGAACTTACGACGCCCATTACCCCCACCCCTGAACCTTCACCACCGTTAATGCTCCATTCATGAGAATTCTTCTTCTCCTCCAATTCCTCAACCTACTCCAACACTCCCTCCATCACAATCCTCCATTTTTATGCTTCCATCTCCCTCTTTCTCCTTCCTTCCTCTGGCTCTCCATCACTCAAGATCTACGTACTTTCTTCTCCTCCAATTCCTCAACCTTCTCCAACACTCCTCCATCACCATCCTCCATTTTTATGCTTTCACCTGCCTCTTTCTCCTTCTTTCCTCTGGCTCTCCATCACTCAA
>NC_089753.1:41776412-41783912 GCF_040412425.1 Macrobrachium rosenbergii | reverse complement strand
CGGATACTCTCTCTCTCTCTCTCTCTCTCTCTCTCTCTCTCTCTCTCTCTCGGTTCTTTTCGCCTTCCCTTCTCTCGAAAGCGTCTCTGCTTGATTGCAAAAGCGAGTAAATACAGATGGATGATAATAACATTATTGCTGATCATCAAAAGATAGGAAAATGTGTCACAGTGCCCTGGACACAAATCAGATAGTTAGACAAATGACGTCCATTGCCAGGCAGGCAGACTTATTTACTTACAGAGTGTGTACATCTGCACAGTTTTAAACACAATGGTAATCTATAATGCAAGACACCCACAAACACAAGCATTGGCAAATACTAACAAAGGACGAGATCATTAGACAAAATAAAAAAAAATCGTATATTTTTTGGTCCGTATATGAACTATTATAAAACAAATGAAAAATTTCACACGACCAAATACTAACAAAGGAAGAAATCATTAGACAAAATCAAAAAAATACATTAATTTTTTGGCCAGTATATGAGCTATTACAAAATAAAAAGGAAAATTTCGCACGACCACGAACGCTGTATAACAATAATTGCCTTGGGTTGTCAATAAACGGGAGTATAATTGAATTTGACTAGTCAAACATTAATACTTACATACATCATTTTTAGAACTACATTTTTCTTCCTCACCTCCCGGTTGGTTGCAACTTTGTAAAATATTCCAAATATTTAAACTCAGGTCCTACCGAATTTCAAGGACACAGGTATGGCTGTAGGCTTACATCTCGGAAGACATGAATTTGAATTCTGCTTGAGAGATGAAGTTTAAATGATCCCATTTAACTGTCAGTTGCAATACTCACTACGTTTATAATTCCCCCTGTGAGCCGTGGATGAACCACCGTGCAAGGACAAAACTTTCACCCTTGCGGATATACGTGGACATCCGTAAGTTTAGTGTAAGAATTAACTCAGCAAATCTACTGTTTACAAAAAGTACGAAATTCCTACATCAACGGTAAATCCCAGAGTCTTCCGAACCTCAAATACATTTATTTTTCTGTAAAAGAAAACTATTGTGCCGGCTTTGTCTGTCCGTCCCCACTTTTTACTGTCCGGTCTCAAATCTTAAAAACTACTGAGGCTAGAGAGATGCAAATTGGTAGGTTGAGCATCCACCCTCCAAGCATCAAACATACCAAATTGCGGCTCTCTAGCCTCAGTAGTTTTTATTTTATATAAGGTTAAAATTAGCCATAATCGTGCTTCTGGCAACGACATAGGATAGGCCACCACCCGCCCGTGGTTAAAGTTTCACGGGCCACGGCTCATACAGCATTATACAGAGACCATCGAAAGATAGATCTATTTTTGGTGGCCTTGAGTATACGCTGTGGCGGCTGTACAAAAAACTCGATTGCGCCGAAGAAACTTTGGAGCATTTTTTACTTGTTTTCTCTTGTACTTATTTCAGGTTTCACTTACATAACCATTAAAGAAGGTGATGCGTATAATGCCTCCATATTATTTTTTCCAGGTAGCCCTTTCCAGTGATTTGACACCGATGAAAGAATATTTCATTCATCGAACGTCAATTCAAATGCCATTTACTCATCCTCGGCTCTCTTGAGTGAATGACATTAATTTTTTAAAATGGGAACCGACTGGTTGTTTCAGGAACTTCTTTCACTAAATAGGATGAGTTCGGTATCTACGGCCAATGATATTGAATAACACCGAGTAGAATGGAATCTTAATAATAATAATAATAATAATAATAATAATAATAATAATAATAATAGTCTTCCCTATTCTTTTTATTATATTCTTTTCTTCTACAGGATTATAGTACATTATGTTTCCAAAAGGACATGGGAAGACACTCTGCAGAATATTCTTTTCGTCTACCTGAAGACGAAAAGAATGTAATAAGAACAGAAAAGGCTCTTTACAAGTTAAATGCCCTTCAAACAACAAATTGTTTTTAATAGCACTGTCCTAAAAGAGGGACTCCTTCCAAATAATAATAATAATAATACTAATAATAATAATAATACTAATAATAATAATAATAATAATAATAATAATAATAATAATAATAATGGATTAAAGGGCAAAAATATCCCCTTCACACCCGCCTATACAATACCAAACAGTACACCCATTTAAATTAAATATCCACACAAAGGAACAAACAAACATGCCCATACAAACGAAAGCCCAAGTATACAGGTAAGAGAGGAACTGCCAATATTTACGGGACCCCTGTGGCTTGCACCCTCAATTCCCCCCCAGCGGGATGCCGCTACGGGGACAATGATTGATCCCGTAGGGGGTGAGGAGGGGCCGAGCCTGACCTGGCCATGCCAATTATTGCTAATGGGGAAAACGTCTGTTCGTATATCTCTGAGATCAATTGTGACTTCCTAAGGGAGAAGTAGCGAGCGTATACAGTGTCATAATCATTTATCACAACCGTGTGAATGAAGGCTCTTTCCTCGCTTCCTAAGATTCTCTCTCTCTCTCTCTCTCTCTCTCTCTCTCTCTCTCTCTCTCTCTCTCTCTCTCTCTCTCTTCCCACATGAAATATTCTTAAATAACAGACATATATTTAATATAGTAAAATTTCATCATGACAGTGCAATACGATTTCCATATAGTTAAAATGTAAACGATATATATATATATATATATATATATATATATATATATATATATATATATATATATATATATATATATATATATATAATGTGTGTGTACGAAATGATACACACTATATCATATACAGCTGCATATAAACATAACCATTCGTAGATGTGGCATTGCACGCATTCCACCAGCTCAAAGCAATTACAGTAATTCTCATGTCTGCCAACGATCAGGATTAAAAGAATGTGTAATTAATAACACAGTAATGGAACTACTTTTGAGTACAAGAATAGTAATGAAAAACGTCACCGAATGTATTTGCGTTTTCAATAAGCAATTTACTAAAAAAAAAAAAAAGCAATGTCATTTCAGTAATAGTATATTTACGATGCTGTAATTAAAAAAAAAAATACTTACTATTGCATGAAGTCTTGTCCAAGAACAGAGTAAAGTGACTCACTGAAGAATTGCTCTAAAAATAATATAATTATACACAGGATAATTGCTAATGTCCTGATAAGCTTAGCACTTAATACGAGTACAGATGCAGGGAATTCTGTGTTGAATACATTGACTATAAAATGAATAATGAAAATACTATAAACGATGCAGTATAATAAAAATAAATACGCATTAATGGATGAAACCTAATACAGAAAACTTTTATTTCAGATCAATGTTACGAATAAATGTTACATGACCTTGCATATGTAACACTGCGAAATAAGTTATAGCTTCGTGTTCTTTTGTACTAGAGAGAGAGAGAGAGAGAGAGAGAGAGAGAGAGAGAGAGAGAGAGAGAGAGAGAGAGAGAGAGGGCGTTTACTTCGTTTTTAAGAGGATAACTGCACATGCATGACATACTTAAATATGGAAGAAGTGGCGAAGCTAACACCAATTTAAGGATTAGCCACTTTTTTATTTTTTTTAAGCAACCATCCCATACCTACCCCTTAAACCCGTCCCACACTGGCAAGCGCAACTCATCCTTACACCCTATCTATTAAATGTGAGTAACTAAAACAAGCCCAATCATTAAAATACACAAAAGGAAAGAAAAAATCGGAAAAATGTCAACAGAAGCACAAACATTACTCACTCACTCAGCTGTCCCATTCTCACATAAACACCCATCCCTTCCCGGGACCCTCCCCTAGCCCTACCCCACCCCTATTACCGCCAACTCGCTATCTCCCCCCTCCTAAACCCCCTCAACAATCTTCCCTCTTTCAAGACTTCCCTCTGTTATCTCTTTGGCATGCAGGAGGGCGTGTAATTGGCCACACTTCCCCTTTGTTGGTCGCGAGAAAAATAGCGGAGGGTGGTAATTCCATCCGACCGGGGTTGACACCGCGCAAGGTCTTACGGCCGTCCTCCAAAGGCCTTGGCTGCGGGGGAGGGACTTATCGGCACACGCCCCGGAGATTATACCACTGTGGGGGACCACCCTGCCGCTCTCGCTTCCCCTTCCCAACCTCCCCCCCCACCGCCCCAGATCCCCGACCCCCTGAGACATTTAAACTTTCATTTCCGATATCTTTCCCTCCTCGCCATATAGAGGCCGTCTGAGAAGCCATTACAGCAACAGATTTAATTTTTTAGGTTTTCTTTAGTTTTTCACTATGAAATATTCGATTCCGGACGACAAAAGTGACTTACAAAAAGAAGCAATGAAGTAACAGTCCCTTTATGTCAACATATCTTAATAAAGAAGTAAACAGACGACAGACTCTAATTCATTTTTCTCAAGACTTCTTGTTATGAAATATATATATATATATATATATATATATATATATATATATATATATATAAATATTATATATATATATATATATATATATATATATATATATATATATATATATATATATATATATATATATATATATATATATATATATATATATATATATATATATATATATATATATATATATATATAAAAAATTTTGATCACACCGTGATTTATATACATTCATGAAGCTACAAATGTCGCTTAATATCCAATTCACGCTACTTCGGGAATATTCCCCGATGGGGAATTATCACCGAAGGGGAATTTTTAAAGTGACAAATGGATCGGAACCGCCGGGTCTCGACCCTCGACACGGTAACTTCCAGCGACTCCATATATATACAGTATATATATATATATATATATATATATATATATATATATATATATATATATATATATATATATATATATATATATATATATATATACAGATATGTATATATAATGCATATATATCTCATGAAGGCCATTATTACGCATATGAAGCCATAAGCGATAAGTTAAATAATAATAATAATAATAATAATAATAATAATAATAATAATAATAATAATAATAATAATAATAATAATAATAATAATAATATGGCACAGAAGTACCTCTGGCTTCATTCGCCTTTCGAGTATGGTAGAAAGCTCTAGCTAAACGTCACGGTACATAAATGAAGTTTGTACAGCTGCTGAATAATAATAATAATAATAATAATAATAATAATAATAATAATAATAATAATAATAATAATAATAATAATAATTATTATTATTATTATTATTATTATTATTATTATTATTATTATTATTATCATTTAGAAACAACTGCAGAAGGCAGAGAATTCAACATCCTGATAGCTAATGAGATTCAAACCTAATCAAACTGGTTAACTAAAAAAGTTTGTGACTTCTACTCAATACATGTGGGATGGTGAAACCTGACGGGTGCAATAATGATGAGGCAGTGGAGGAGCCATACAGTAAAGAAGCTCTTGAGAGCACTGTCTAAAATAATAATAATGAATTTCTTTCAGCACATGGCCTTGTATACAAGGACCAACGCGGCAACCTTCCTGAGGAGTTAAAAGTAAATCTAATTAAAAGCAAATGATAAAATAACGAATATACTGTTACGTAAGAGATGATGAAAATTTATTTTTCCATTGGGAAGAAATAAATCGCAATGTCGTAAGAATAAACTAGCATTTCTTAAAAAAAAAAATTAAAATACATAATCAAAATATTCCCATAAGTAAAAAAAAACTATTTTGTAATTAAAAACTTGCAATTACCGTTACTCTTGAAAATCGACAATAATGAGAGTTCAGCGTATAATGGGGTGAATTACAGAATGTCAGGGTTCAATCGATCATATAGTGTATTGGCTTCATTCGCTTGTAATGAGTGAAACATGAAACAATTGTTATCTTCAAAACACAAATAATTTACAGAGATAATTACGATCAGCTGATCATCCGAATAAATAAAATAATGATAATCATGATGATTATGATAAGTAAATGCGCCATTAGCCACGTTTACCAGATACATAAGTAACTGTAATGTCCGCAATGCCAACTTAACTTCTCCATTTCCCAATACTTTTTGGAATCGTTGTCACTACAAAGCCTGACATCCAAAGAATAGAAATTGAAGAAATTCTGACGTCCGTAGCAGGATTCGAATCTGCATCTGGCGTATCAGAAGCGATATATATATATATATATATATATATATATATATATATATATATATATATATATATATATATATATATATGTTGTATATAGTTACATATAATATATATATATATATATATATATATATATATATATATATATATATATATATATATATATATATATATATGTTGTATATAGTTACATATAATATATATATATATATATATATATATATATATATATATATATATATATATATATATATATATATATATATATATATATATATATTATCCATAATGCGCATTCGCACATAGATGTTGATGCGCACATCCAAAATCAGCCGACATGAATAAAACGGCCATAAAACAACTCCACCTCCTTAGTGCGGAAAGACGAATGCCCAAGATGCATTCCACCTCGTATCGCCATATATCACCGACCCAATATAAATCTCCGAGTGAAATCGTAAATAAAAATAATGGGAAACAAGAAAGATGGAAAGGAGAACCGCAGAAATTATTCCGAAATAAAGAAAATGGAAAAATTGGGATATTTCTCGCGTTATTCTCAGGGAGACGAGGTCAGTGCTGTTATTTTCCGAATATTTGGAGTGATAAGGCAGTATGTTAAATATAAATTAAAAATAAGTTTTAAAAAATCAATATAATTCTTCAAATTGGATATTTCGATTACCAATGGGTAACGTGCATTTACAGAAATCCATCTAAGAAATTTGGGGAACTCAAAAAAATCAATTAAATTAAAAATCGAGAGCTTTATCGTGCATAAAATAAATATAAAGATAATGATTGATAAACTTTAATAGTAATAATATAGCAAATGAATCTGAGCTACAAATAACATAAAATTATTTGTGTAATTACACAAAAGCTTCAAAATAAAATTTACCCATTATCAAAAAAGAATACCTATAAAAAAAATCCAAAAATCACAATCTGTGTAGCAAAAGTCAATTTATATAAAAAGAGCAATTAAAAACTGTACAAATATGAATAACATAAGACTGAAAAATTTAGGTAATTTTTTAAATTTACAAATGGCTTGATGCAAGGTGAGGATCCCTCTCTGTTCCTTAAAAACTCTAACGCTTCATTCGTATTCGGGAGAGAGAGAGAGAGAGAGAGAGAGAGAGAGAGAGAGAGAGAGAGAGAGAGAGAGAGAGAGAGAGAGAGAGAGAGAGTTAATTTGACAAAAGACGAAGGCCCACTATTTGAAAAGAAGTTAAACGTGTGTCTCTGATTACTGACAGTTAAGAGGAACCAAACCACCTGAGTAATTTTAGATCTGTAGTTTACAGTTATCGAGTACACTTACATTTCAGTACTCTCTTCATTTTCCTTATGCTATAACATCAACAAAAACAATAACAACAACAGCAAAAGAACAACATTA
>NC_089753.1:41761412-41771412 GCF_040412425.1 Macrobrachium rosenbergii | reverse complement strand
ATGTGGAGGGAGAGTGGTTGAGAGTGGAGAGGACAAAGTGATGGCAATGTGGAGGGAGAGTGGTTAAGAGTGAAGAAGAGTCATCGAAATGTGGAGGGAGAGTGGTTGAGAGGAGAAAAGAGACTGGCTGAAAGGAAGGAGAGATTGGTTGAACGGAAGAGGAATGGCTGAAAGTGAGGAGAGATTGGTTGAACGAGAAAAGAGAAATTGGTTGAAGGAGGGAGGAGAGAGCGCTTGGGAGGAGGGAGGAGAGATTGGTTGAAAGAGGGACTCGAGATTGATTGAAAGGGGTGAGGAGGGAGTGGCTGAAAGGCAGGAGAGATTGGTTGAAAGTGATGGGATAATGAAGGAAAATTAAAATATTTAATAATTATTAAAAAGGAAGTAGAATTCAAGAGGGGAGGTGGGAACGTTTAAAACAAGAGAAGATAATAGTACACAAATAAAAAATGTGACGAAGTTTCTTCAGCGCAATCGACTTTTCTGTATAGCGTATAACCATGGCAACCGAAAACAGATCTTTCTTTCGGTGGTCTCTGTATAGTGCTGTATGAGCCGCGGCCCATGAAACTTTAACCACGGCCCGGTGGTGGCCTATCCTATATCGTTGCCAGAATCACGAGCATGGCTAACTTTAACCTTAAATAAAATAAAAACTACCGAGGTTAGAGGGCTGTAATTTGGTATGTTTCAAGATTTGAGGGTGGATGATCAACATACCAATTTGCAGCCCTCTAGCCTCAGTAGTTTTTAAGATCTGGCGGACAGAAAAAGTACGGACTGACAGACAAACAGCCAACTCAATAGTTTTCCTTTACAGAAAACTAAAAAGGGGGAGGGAGAACGACTACTGAACAGCAAGGAGAGAGAGAGAGAGAGAGAGAGAGAGAGAGAGAGAGAGAGAGAGAGAGAGAGAGAGAGAGAGAACGTTTAAAGGGAGAGGAAAAACTTTCAAGGAGCGAGAAGACAACGCTCGAAACGGAAGCTGAGGGGAAGAAAGAGGGGAGAAAGTGTAAACAGCGAGGAATAAACAGAGAGGAACGTTTTAAAGGGAAGCAGAGAAATGACAAGGGGAACGTTTAAAGAGTGAGGAGTAAATTAAATGTAGGAGACGAAAACGTTTAAAAGGGGGACGCAGATCAGAGATGGTGAGAAGAACGAATAAAACTGAAGAAATATTTATAAAGGAAGGTGGAAGCTTTCAAAAGAAAACTGAAGGAGGGAGGGGATGATGAGAGGAAGAGGAAAACATGTAAAGATAGAGGAGAATACAATCATAGGAGGAGGGAAGAAGGGAAATAAATGTGAAAAAGAGGAGAATTTGGGGGGAGCTTTAGAGAGAAAATATAAAGGAAGAGGATGAAGAGGGGAAGGGGGAAATTTAAAGGTAGAGGAAAATATGACCCAAAAGAGGAAAGAGAGAACTTTAAAAATGGCGAGGGAAGAGTAACGTTAAAGGGAGGGGGATGAAATTTAGAGTTAAGGGAAAATACAATCCAAAAGAGGGAGGGGAGAACTTTAAAAGTGGGAGGGAAAAGTAACGTTAAAGGGAAGGGGTGAAACTTGAAGTTAAGGGAAAATACAATCCAAAAGATGGAGGGGGGAGAACTTTAAAAGTGAGAGGGAAGAATAACGTTAAAGGAGGGGTTGAAACTTAAAGTTATGGGAAAATATAATCTAAAGGAGGAAGGGGAGAATTACAAGTGGGGAGGGAAGAGTAACGTTAAATGGAGGGGAGTGAAACTTAAGGGAAAATATAATCCAAAAGAGGGAGGGGAGAACTTTAAAAGTGGGAGGGAAAAGTAACGTTAAAGGGGGGGAGGGGGTGAAATTTAAAATTAAGGGAAAATATAATCTAAAGGAGGAAGGGGGAGAAATTTAAAAGTGGGGAAGGAAAATTAACGTTAAAGGGAAGGGGGTGAAATATAAAGTCAAGGGAAAATATAATTTAAAGGAGGAAGGGGAGAATTAAAAGTGGGGAGAGAAGAATAACGTTAAAGGGAAGGGGGTGAGGGGTGGGGGGTGAAAACGTTGAACAAACGCGCAAAACATTCCCTAATGAGTTCTTTTGAACGGAGCTCAGTCAACCAGTGACCCTCTCTCTCTCTCTCTCTCTCTCTCTCTCTCTCTCTCTCTCTCTCTCTCTCTCTCTCTCGCTTTGGCTCCGCATTTTCAGCCAGTCAATTAGTGATGTATTAGAGGCACTGCAAACCAAAAAATATATAAAGCAGCTTTTATTTGCGTTTAACCAACGATGCAAAAGCATTACTTAGCCAAATTGGTGGCGTAACGTGCAGAAATTTGAATGAGAATTACACATGCATCCGACAGCCCACCACTCGACAAATACGAGCGAAAAACCCAGAATATAATATATTATATATATATATATATATATATATATATATATATATATATATATATATATATATATATATATATATATATATATATATATATATATATATATATATATATATATATATATATATAACTTAGTCTGCAATTCAAAGGATAAACCTAGAAGCGTCTCCTGTATTTGATTTCCTTGAACCATTTCCTATTAGAGGAAATAAGTTATTGTTGATATACACATAAATATAATACACACACATGTATATATATATGTGTGTGGGTGTGTGTGTGTAATATATATACATATATTATATATAAATATAGTCTAAACTATTGTAGAAAAAGCAAATAACTAGACAATACGGACAAGAGAAATGTATGAATGAAGAATCTTCTTACGTGACAGTAAAGTGAATAACCACTGTATGATAACAATACTCGCAATTATCATCATAATCATCATTATAAAAAAGCAGGAATATTATCAGTTAAAAAACCATAACAATATACCTGACCAAATAAATTTATCCTGCTATCATTTCGTTCATGTTTACAATATCCCCGTTCCTTGCTTATTTCAAACCTGGCTTGCCATCACTGGTAGACTCTCGCCAATTCTTCTTCAGTTCTGCAATTCCATTAGCATATTAAAACTAGCATGTCTCTGTAAACGACAATTCAGAAATGAAATAACAAACCCCCACTCTCACAAGACTCGTCTAAGATGTACATGGATAAAAGGAAGAATAATAAGAAGCAATAAAATAACGAAAAAATAGAAATACGTATAACAGGCGAATGAACATTTTTAATGGCGCGTCATCAAAGCATTGCATTATCGTATTTTAACCAACAATTCCCAGAAATTAAAAAATGGGGATATATTCTTGCGCAAACTCAACAATTTTCTTCAAGTTTCGTGCGGTTTCAATATCTTTTGAAGCAAGAGTTTAAGGAAAAAGTCAGGCGACTAATTACAGAGAGAGAGAGAGAGAGAGAGAGAGAGAAATTTAAGCTAGAGAGATTCTGTGAGAGTAAAGATGCATTAACTAATGCACCACAAAAGAAAAAAAGCTTGCATAATCTTAAACATTTCTTAGGAAGATTGAATTTGAAGTCAATGGCCTCTGTAAGCTCGTTCCATATGAATTTTGATGGTAATAATAATAATAATAATAATAATAATAATAATAATAATAATAATAATAATAATGAATTAAATATAAGGCACACAGATCCCTTACAAAGACTAGAAAGAAAGACTGACAATGTGAAAAAAATATATATAAATATATATATATATATATATATATATATATATATATATATATATATATATATATATATATATATATATACACATACATAAAACGTCGAAATAAATACTTCAGCGAAGACAAAGCAATCTTAGTTTAAATATAAGGCAAGCAAGTCCCCTCTACCCCTTAACAAATTCTATTAAGAAAGAGCTGACAGTGTCAATAAAATTGTAAAAATATACATAAAATAAAAATAAATATTCTTTTCCTCTTGTTTCTAAATCAAGGTGGCGGGAGGAAATTCCGTATTCACCGTCGGATAATTCAGCTGAATTGGAAATAATAATTCGCTGTTAATTCGTTTAACTGGCCGGAATATTGCGAACTCCATTAGTGTAAAATTCTCATCACTAAAAATACTCCGGGATTCATTTTCTCGGGTGATGACGATAGTGATGACGATTCTGATGATGATTTTGATAAAGATGATGATAACGGTGATGATGACGACGGGGAGATTGAATAGTAGAGTACGCCACCAAATTACATTTCATTATAGTCGGCATTATTACCTTGATGCCGTTATTAATGCCATCATTATCCTTAGGAATGGCAGCCATTATCATCGCTGGTACTTTAGTCATCGTAAGAATTTATGTACCATACCATTATTATTAATATTATTATTATCAAAGTCCAACTTCCGTTCCAAAAGAGGGGAATTCCGCCCCCCCGCCCCCTCCAAGCTTTGGAGTGACACAAACCGGAGCTTTTATTGAGCAATATAACTTTATTACGTCCATTTTGTGAAATAGAAACCTAAAATGAACACTCGCCGTGCCTTCTGTGCACATTAGTTTATTTACGAAAGCCATAATAATCTATTTTTTCACGGTTTATTTATTTATGGCCGACCATAAAACACCTAAGTGCATTACTGCCAGACATGTATTGTAAACAAGGTGGCACAGAAGGGGGGGGGGAGGTGGACACTAGTACCATACACACCAAGACAAAAAAAAAAAAAAGAAGCGAATAAATAACACTGTCTGCGCTTCTTTACGCCCGGCATATAGTACGACCCTCTCAAATAAACACGTGAATAGCGCGTAAATACGCAAATAAACTTTTAAGCCGCGCGCGTAAGTAAACATACTCGCGTACAGACACACAAACACGCGACCAGACTTATAGGTTTATGGGCGCCGCCAGATCAAATAACGTACAGTTATTCAAATGAATAGTCCTATCAATATTGTTCCCAAGGGCAGGCCCGTCCATCACGCCCCTCCCTCCCTGACACGTGAGAGAGAGAGAGAGAGAGAGAGAGAGAGAGAGAGAGAGAGAGAGAGAGAGAGAGAGAGAGAGAACGTGTCCTCCCTTCCTCCCACAGGAGGCCATACCCCCAGGGAGGTGGAGACAGAAGTGAGGACCTGCATTCCAGACCTACACGAACTACAGGTCTCGATCACAAGGCAACTTTAACCGTGGCCTTTTCCATACATCAAGTTCCCGTGTTGACCTGGTGATTATTTATGCATTCTAAATTTCCGTATTTGTATTTATCGCCTTTTATTTCTTTTGTGCCTTTTGAGACATATTTAGGCACAGTAATATAATCCTTCTTAACTGGGATTTCATAGCCACTTTGTTCCGAATCAAATAAGTAATCCACTTTTCTCGTTTATTTAAACTTCTTTAAGACATTTCCTATACAAATGATTTATCACTTTATGGAGTAGGGTTTCCTTTCACAACTTTTTTTGTCCTTTCCCATATAACAAAGCTTTTATTTCTATTCTAAGCTTTCATCCTACGGAATGAACTAACAAGTTAATTTTCTTACTGCAGCATAAGATGAATGTTTTCTTTAAGCATTATTTTGTTACAGATAATCAAAATAGAAGGAATGGTATCAATGAAATTCTTCAGCAACTATCATACGAAACATGACTTTCTAGACGTAACAAGTTTTAGACACTTTTCACGTGTCCGTAACCTTTTAATTTTTCTCTTATTGCACTATCAGGTAACATACAGCAGATTTCATCCCTATCTGTACCTATAAAATTAAGTAATTTGTTTTACAATGGCATTTAAATTTCAAAATGCCACTATAGAAATGCTTCAAATGAAGAAAAATCGTTTCCTAACAGAATATTTGCAGACACACACGACTCAACACCTCCAGCCATTATGCAATGGAGGCTGACTCTTCAACCAAAAAATTTTTTCTCTCCTCGTAAATCCTATAATCTATCGAACCCACGTTTCCCCTAACAGGAAAAATTCTCCCCCTAAATCCCCTAATTAAGGGGCTTGAAATCCTCCCTAAATCCCCTTATTTCACAGTTTGTCTGTCACCTGGGCTCTAAGTAGTTCCCCTTAAGGAGGCTGGCCGCTGAAAGGTCTCCTCAGGTAAAAAAAAAAATAAACAAATAAAAAACTCTTTTATCTTCTTTTAATCTTTTAATACAATGAACGTAACACCTGGCGAGGATAGATAAGTTCCAGGATGTACCTTAATTCAGGTAAGAATTGGAATAATTAAAAAAAAAAATAAAAAAAACTTAGCTGGTATGATTCTAGGGAGAAAAAGGAATAATTTTCAACATAAAATTAATCGATATAGCAGAGCTGAATAAATACTGTACTTTTGATACAACACTATTATCTGCTCCCTTCCGATTTTTTTTCAAGTTTATTTAAATTTCATTCCTTACTTTTTACTTCTTTTCCGAACTGGACTCCTGTTCATGCTTAAAAGTCCCAGCGAAGATGCAACGCATTGCTACCACAAAACAATTCATCTCCTATTTTAATCTATTTCCATTTTTATCTATTCATTTATTAATCTATTCTGTTCTAATGACTGATCTCTCCTTTCTGCAACTTCTTTCAATTGAACGCCACCGTCTTTGGAAGCTCGAATTTCAAGTGACTGACCCCTCAGTACGTAGGCTGTTCCATATGAATAAGGGTTTATCTTCTGAATAATAATAATAATAATAATAATAATAATAATAATAATAATAATAATAATAATAAATCCCTCATTCTTTCGTGTTCCTTTTCCAACTTTCCTAAATTAACTGATTAGCCGTCTTGATTTTCCTTACGGGATGTGTTTCTTATCTCTTGAGAGCAAAATAGCCGTTGTGAAATCTCCTCCCATCTTCCTCAATCCCCCCAAAAAGAAACTAAAATTCTAGAACCAAGTGTAAAGGAAAAATAAAATACAATTACCTTCAGTGAAAGAAATACGTTTTGAATAATACAAACCCGTTCAGAGAAACACCAAGACAACTACAATACAGAACAAATACAATACACACAATGTTAGAGTAAATACTATTACAGTACTTGCATGACAAAAGCGAATAATGAATAAATTAGAGTGACATACTTTTATATTTTCTCATCTTCACAAAGGGCACTTTCTGTTCAAACTTGCTTTTCAAGTTAATGTCCGTCGTAATATAATAATAATAATAATAATAATAATAATAATAATAATAATAATAATAATAATAATAATAATAATAATAATAATAATAATAATAATAAAAATAATAATAATAATAATAATAATTATTATTATTATTATTATTATTATTAATAATGATAATAATAATAATAATAATAATAATAATAATAATAATAATAATAATAATAATAATAATAATAATATGAAGACCATGATGTAGGAGAAATATTCATATTTTTCATCTATAAAGTTCCTAATCGACGTCTTCCGTCGAAATTAATGACAGTATTCTTTCCCTTTTTTTTCCCTCAGTCTTGAAGTAAATAATAATGTAACTTAACTAAACTGATCTCAAAGAAAAGTTACAGTAACTTAACGAAAGATCATCAGAAACAAAACATAAACAATAAAGCCAGAAAAACAATAACGATGCTAATATCCAGTCAAAACAGGTCTGAGTCTTGAAACTCTATCAAACTAAATTATTATTATTATTATTATTATTATTATTATTATTATTATTATTATTATTATTATTATTATTATTATTATTATTATTATTCAGAAGATGAATCCTATTCATATGGAACAAGCCCAAAGGGGCCATTGACTTGAAATTCAAGCTTCCAAAGAATTTTGATGCTCATTTGAAAGAAGTAACGGAAGATAATAAGAAATACAAAGGGAAGAGAACAGTTATTAGTAAAGAAAAATAAATTAGCAAATTAATAAATGAATAGATATAAATGTAAGTAAATTATTTGAATAATTGAATTAGTTTTATGTACAATTTAATCGTCGAATCAGATATATGAAATACCTTTACAAAATTTTGAGTAATCCTTAACATTCCACTAAGGAAAGAACTGCTGAAAATTATTTGTTCAGTCAAGAGAGAGAGAGAGAGAGAGAGAGAGAGAGAGAGAGAGAGAGAGAGAGAGCTTTCGATACCAAATAATCAATCTACGAATTTGTTAAGTAAGAATGACCATCTTCCTCATTAGAATTTCTTCTCTCGGTTTTGCGAATGATTACTCTCTCTCTCTCTCTCTCTCTCTCTCTCTCTCTCTCTCTCTCTCTCTCTCTCTTAGTCCCTTTGTTTCCCCCTCCCATTCTTCTTCTTTTCCTGCTGTGTGTGTTTTCCCTAATTCTCTTTCTTCCCTCCTTCGTTTCCCTTCGTTCTCTCTAGCTCTCTCTCTCTCTCTCTCTCTCTCTCTCTCTCTCTCTCTCTCTCTTTCTCTCTTCCCTCGCAAATATATTGTGTAATCCCACGTATGTACCAGTTATCTGTATTTATTTACTGACCCTCTATTTCTCGGCTCTTACTCCTCTTCCCTTATTTACGGCTGACTCTCTCTCTCTCTCTCTCTCTCTCTCTCTCTCTCTCTCTCTCTCTCTCTCTCTCTCTCTCTGCGAGAATTTCCCCCAGCCATATTAGCGTCCGATCCCTTTTATCAGCATTTCGTCTTACTTGTTCAGTTTATTATCAATTACTGACTCCCCTTTATAACTTCAAATTGTATTTTCCTCAATTACCTGCCGCGTCCGTCAGTCAGAAGCGCTTTCAGGACATCAAGAAATGGAGAAGTAGCATCAGGTAAAGTAATTACCTGCTGGCGGGAGTACACAATTATCATCACTCACTGAAAGTATCTGGAAATGAATTTAGCTCCGCCGCAGCGTCTCTGAGGACCGTGTGGAAGAGTGTGTGTGTGTTTTGGGAAACGTTATCGAGATCTTCAATGCACTGTTAGTTTTACTGTTATTTTTCTAGCTGTCTACTATTGTTATTACGAGCTTGTTAGTAGCGCGCTGAAACCGCCCTTCCTTGGGCGGACAAACAGGTTTGCTGGAGGAGGGTGGATGTCTCCCCTACCATCCTGTTCCCTATCCACCCCGAGCCGCCCGAAGCGGACAAACCAGTTTGCAGGGGGTGGGTGGCTGTGTCATGCCTCCCCTACCGTCACCCAGGGGAGGACAAACAAGATCCACTGGGATTTTATTATTATATAAGATATATAGGTTAATAATGACGGGTATATTATTATTATTATTATTATTATTATTATTATTATTATTATTATTATTATTATTATTATAAATAAATTGGACGACTTAGTTGGAAATATGAAAAGGGATAGTGAGGAAAGAAAGTTATAAAACTCCACCTATGTCATTGGAAAGCAAAAAATAAATATATAATAAATAAAAAAATTTTTTTTAATTTGCATCGATCCAGCAAAGTTTACTGAATAGACTTAAATACATTAAGTCAATATGCTCGAGTTAGAGCTGACATGCACCTTAATCAGCAGATTTCTATCTTGCCCAGTAGCTTCATATTATTATTATTATTATTATTATTATTATTATTATTATTATTATTATTATTATTATTATTATTATTATTATTATTACGCAAAGAGTAAAAACAGTTATTTCTGACAAATAATGAGCCCAGTGATCTTGATTTTGTCCGAGAGGTACTATTAGTAAAAGTATGGAGCTGTCAGTATTGTTTGTTAAGTGTTAACTACTACTACTACCACTACTACTACTACTACTTCTTATTGCACATACGGGGAATCAAATCAGGTAAATATAAACAATTTCAGCCCCATTTAGTGATAACGAACTGGCTATTAAAATTATTAACGGTAACGGGAATCAAATCAGGTAAATATCACTAGTTTCCACCCCTTTAGTGATGGCAGACTTGTCTAATCAGGAATAACGATATATATACAAATAATAATAATAATAATAATAATAATAATAATAATAATAATCCGTTACTAAGAGGTGCCCTCGAATTTCATATTTCAATATAATTTTACAACATCATAAACGCGTACAAAACATTAATTTCCGTTTGAAACAAAACCATATAAAAAGCATT
>NC_089753.1:41691412-41756412 GCF_040412425.1 Macrobrachium rosenbergii | reverse complement strand
TGTTCGTCCTTCTTTGTCACTTGGTCTCCGTTTCTCTATTTCCATCGCTGCCTTTTCATTTTTTATTAAGAGTTCCACCTTTACCGTAATTTTGGTCGTTTGGGACACCTTTCCTTATTCCAGTTTCTCTCTCTCTCTCTCTCTCTCTCTCTCTCTCTCTTTATACCATTCAACTATCCTCATCCTTCTTCACCACTCCCTTCTATTCCAAAAAGCCAAACCTTTCTCATATCTCTCTCTCTCTCTCTCTCTCTCTCTCTCTCTCTCCGCTATCGCCCATTCCTCCGATACACCTCACCACGAATCCCCAACATACCACATGTTCATCTTTCTCCAGTATTCCCTCTTATTCCGAAAAGACCAATTTTTCTCATAATCGTCAACTCTCTCTCTCTCTCTCTCTCTCTCTCTCTCTCTCTCTCTCTCTCTCTCTCTCTCTACCTTTACCTCGCTTTCCACATTCCTGTTCCCTCTCTGCCATCGTCCTTTTTTCCACTACAATTCCCCACCATGATTGCCACCAATCCCCTCGATTCCCCAGCATTCCTGTTCATCCTACTCCAACAATTCCTCCACATCCTCGTCCTACGCCATCACTTCCTTCTCTTTCTCTCCAGCGTCCTCCTCCTCCTCCTCCTACTCCCATTCCTCCTTCTCCTCCTCCTCCTCCTCCTCCTCCTCCTCGTTGGTCTATTTCACTTGTACACAGAAGGGATTCCCCGAGCAAACAGAACCCGCCCAGACGAGTCTTTACAGGCGAATTCCATTCGGACGACCTTAGCGTAAATCACGTTCATAAAAGTATATCTTACTCACGCGAAAGAGTAAACTCTGAGGGTGATTTAATGGTAAACGTCACTTCAATGCCGCCCCGTGGTGAAGAAGGAGGCGGAGGACGAGGAGGAGGAGGAGAGTTTAAGAAAGAAGGGGTAGGGTGAGAAGGGGAGGTTAAAAAAAAAAAAAAAAGAAACTGAAGATGAAAGGGAACAAAATAGTTTTTTATCACTGCCTAAAGGGAGGTGCAAGGTTAGCTGAAGTAAGGGGCGTTTAAATGACTTCATTTGCTGTATTCTCTGTTGTTTCACACAGAGGCAAGAGTGGGTATTCATATTCACTGATCAGTAAATTGTTTCAGTTAATGATAGGCTTCATATGAAGGGCAATTACGAGAAGATAAATGTGCTGAATTGAAAAGACAAATACCCACGTAATATATATATATATATATATATATATATATATATATATATATATATATATATATATATATATATATATATAAAATACTGAATAATATATATGGGTATATAAATAAATAAATATATATATATATATATATATATATATATATATATATATATATATATATATATATGTATATATATATATGTATATGGGGCAATCTTTATAAAGTAAACTCATTAAGTAGACAATTCAAGGCCTCGCGTCAGATAAACCTAACTACGTTACAATAGAGACAAGAAGAAGAAAAGAACCTGAAAATTAAACGAATTTACGCAGGACATTTTCGCCATAAATCCATGCCATAAACACACAAATAAGACCGTTTTCCCTACTATACCATTCTTAGGTATTAAATTACTTCAGACCTCCCTCTCCCTGTCTCACTATATATCTCTCTCTCTCTCTAAAAGGTGCGCATACATATTTATGTCCAGTGCATGAATAAATAAAATTACTCTCTGAACTGACACTTCTTCCTCTTTATAGGAGTCTTAATAAACACAATTATATACGTACCATATTTGAAAGCAGCTACACTAAAAAGCTGCTTCTAATCTGAAGGTTTACATTCGCAAGATACTAGCATATAGAAAAAAAAGTACAACGTTAAAAGAAGTAATTCAAAATAAATAAAGTATTCGGTATTGCATAAGTATACACTGACACACATACAGTACATATATATACATATATATATATATATATATATATATATATATATATATATATATATATATATATATATATATATATATATATATATATATATATGAGACAGACAGACAGACAGATATAGATACAGATATAAATATGTATACATTTATCTATACATATATATATATATATATATATATATATATATATATATATATATATATATATATATATATATATATATATATATATAATGAAACAAACTTCTGAATAAATATTATCAAAAACCACAACACCTTATCCTCAAGAAACAACGAAACAACGAAAGATAAAACCTCTTTCAACTCCCGCCCCCCCTTTAAAATATTCACCTCAACATCTCCCACGAATAAAAAAGAGAGAAAGAAAGGAAAAAAGAGAAAAAAGAGAGAAAAAAAAAGAACGGAAAGGAGAGACGCGTTCCTGTGTGGGACAGCTGTTGCCTTAACAACACCCATTTACATACCTGCCACGGCAGACACCTTCCACATTCCTTTACAAAGTCTTGCCTTCCATACATTACTCCCAGCCCTCAAGAAAAACAATGCATCCATCTACATTAGAGAGAGAGAGAGAGGTGTCGGGTTGGTAGAGCGAGAGAAAGAGATGTGTTGGGTAGAGAGTGCGAGAGAAAGATGTGTTGGAGAGAGAGAGAGAGAGAGAGAGAGAGAGAGAGAGAGAGAGAGAGAGATGGATGCTGGGTCAAAAGCACCCTTTTTCCCCTCTCTCTCTCTCTCTCTCTCTCTCTCTCTCTCTTCTTCTCTCTCTCTCTCTCTCTCTCTCTCTCCGTTTCTCGACGTGAATATGAAGATAAAGCGCCTATCTTTTCCTAACTCGAAGATAAAGATGGCAAGAGATGATGCCCGCTATCTCGAAAACAATGCAAATGGCAGTGATAACTTTTCATTTAGATTAAAAGATGGAGGCCAGACAGAGAGAGAGAGAGAGAGAGAGAGAGAGAGAGAGAGAGAGAGAGAGAGAGAGAGAGAGAGAGAGTTATACCCTGGGATGCTCTCCTGCGGGAGATGAAAAGAGATGAGGGCGTGAGATGCTGATGAAGAGGGTGGAACACAGTTTACACTCGGGCAGCAAAATACTTTGATGTTAAGAAAAAGCCGTAAACAGGAGGGAGAGATAAAGATACAATTTAGATATGTAAAGACAGAATAGGAAGTAGGAAGTAGGAATCCTTATGGATGACAATGAAAGCTTCTGAGAAATGTAAACGTAAAAAAGTTTTAGGATGAAGTTACGATACAACGACTTGATGAACTTGGAAGACACTCCAAATTCAAATGAAACTGACATTTTCTATTAATTTAGAAGGCACTGAAGACATGAACCAAGTCTATGTATCATTATAAAAATGATGAAAGTCACAATAAGAGGATATTGTAGGTTTTGATAACGGCAGAGGTTTCTTCATGCATCTATGAAATTATAAATTTCCCTCTTGAAGTTGAATCCTCCGAAATGTAATAAAACAAGAAATTTACCGTAAACACTACTTTAAAGCTACAAGGTTACATAACACGAAGTTACAAGTCCCAACGATGTACCTCAAAGTTTCTCTGTGAGGAAGTTGAAGACAAATAACTCGAATTTGAGGGTTCGACAACGAATTCTCGGGCTTCATTGATCCGAAACTTTCTAAGGTGAAGTTGGAAGTTTTTGTGATGGTTCATTAGTTTCTAGAGAGCAACTGGAACATTTCACGGAGATAGTAGGGAATCCTACGACGAATTTAGCAAGCTACAGTAAAGATGGAAATATAAATGATATAGTCAAAGAATGAACGATGAATTTGGAAGGAACCTACAATGCAGTTGCTATGATAAATCTGAGAGGAAACTGCAAAGAAGCTAGAAATTTCTGTAATGTAATACGGTTCCTCGATGATTTTCGGAAGTAACTACAATGAAGCTGTGGGTTTCTTTGAGAAATATGAGAAGGAAATGCGATAAATGTAGAAATTACTATGATGTAGTCGAAGATTCTATTGAGCATCAGAGAGGCTGTGATGATTCTGGATAACTGATTAAAGACAACTGGTCAAAGATGGAATCACATGAATAACAATATTTTTTCGAGAAAAATTAAATATCTACAATTGTTAAAAAACACGAACGCAAAACTACTACAAGAGAAGAAAATTAAAAAAATCATGAACGTTAATGAGACTGATATACTCCCTGTGTTTTAACCAATACATGCATAAAATAAACAAAAGAAAAATGGGAAGAAAATAAATAAAAACGGCAAAGTTGGGCGCAACGCGTTCACGAAATTCGAAAAAAATAGCCCTGCAACTATCATTTCAGCCGATAAAAAAGCAACACACGGAAAAGTCATAAGCAGGAACACCAACTAACAAACAAAACGCGAATACAGTCGAATGCGTAACTAACAGAGAGAGAGAGAGAGAGAGAGAGAGAGAGAGAGAGAGAGAGAGAGAGAGAGAGAGAGAGAGAGAGAGAGAGAGAGCGCACGAAAAAGTCATACGCAAGAACACAAACACATAAACGAAACGCAAATACAGTCGATGCGTAACTATCAGTTATATTTCCCTTCCGAAAGCAAACAACGACCAAAGAGAGAGAGAGAGAGAGAGAGAGAGAGAGAGAGAGAGAGAGACCGCCCCGCGAGAGGGGGGAAACGGCTCGACAGGGAGAGAGATTTATTTACTCGGCAATATTGATATTTCAAATCTGTTGACAAAGAATCAACGGTAATAGTGAGGTCAATCGCCTCTTCCCCCCTCGATAGCTGCTGATCCTGTGTACGCACTTGAACGCAGAGTGTGAAAGCAGAGAGGAACAGCAGCAGCCAGCCAGGGCCAGCCAATCGAAAATGGGTAAACAGGGCCACTTTTCGCCAGCTGAGAAGTGAGGGCGATGCTCACATAAGCTCATCCTTGCGAGAAGTATGAGTAAGTTTATTGGTGGGGCGACGGATGACGATCTGAGCTTCAATGGCTGCGAATTAAAATGATTATTAACGGAGACTTAAGGTTCGAATTAAACGTGAGTGAAAATTGAATCAGATAAATAAACAAGTAAAAATTGCCGCGAAGTTTCTTCGGCGCAATCGAGTTTTCTGTACAGCAGCTGCAGCGTATAATCAGATCTTCCTTTCGGTGGTCTCGTTATAAAGCTGTATGAGCAGCGGCTCATGAAACTTTAACCACGGCCCGGTGGTGGCCTGTCCTATATCGTTGCCAGAGGCACGATTACGGCAAAATTTAACCTTAAATAAAATAAAAAGTGCTGAGGCTAGAGGTCTGCAATTTGGTATGTTTGATGATTGGAGGGTGGATGATCAACATACCAATTTGCAGCCCTCTAGCCTCAGTAGTTTTTCAGATCTGAGGGCGGACAGAAAAACTGCAGACGGACAGACAAAGCCGGCACAATAGTTCTCTTTTACATAAAACTAAAAACGATAACGACAGCCACTCGAACTTATCCTATACCTATCAATTTATCTGTCTATACAGATATCAATCTATTTTTATATCAGTTTATCAATTTACCTGTGTAATTATATCCATCTATCTGTCAAGAAGTCTATTTACCTGTATAATTATATCCATTTATCTATCTATCAGTTCATCTATCCACTTGTAATTATATCCATTTATCAATCTATCACCTTCTCCGTCCACCTGTATAATTATATATCTAAATTAAGTGTTTTGTGAAGGTTCAACCATGTGGAAAGAATGGAGGAAGACTTGATGGTGAAAAGGTTAAACAATCTGCAAGTATAAGGAGATAGAAGGAGAGATTACTAGAAATGGCTGTATAGATAGATAGATAGATAGATAGATAGATAGATAGATAGATAAAAGTTTATTCACCACAACATTATACAATTATTAAAAATACAAGTCAGCTATTAAAAATACAAGCTCTTAACACAGATGGGGCGAAAAAGCTACTAGTCTCGACATCCACGCAGCATGAGAGTACGTGCTCCATGGACCTGAATGGCGCAGTATGCGTACGGGGTTCGACGCATTGCAGAGGAGCCCCTCTTCAGAAGCATTAAGCGGGTAATATTGTGGAATTTTGCGCTAAGACTTCATCAAGAATTTATGAGTTCAATGCTGAATGTGATTAACATTGTTCTTTTCATTGGAGTCTCCTTGTGTTGGAGGAAATGTCTTGGTGTTGAATATATATATATATATATATATATATATATATATATATATATATATATATATATATATATATATATATATATATATATATATATATACATATATACACACACACACACATATATATAGGCCATTTCTAAGCAGAATATTCCCTTGCATGCTCCCGTAAAGTAAAATCCATAAAGGATTTAAATAATCTTATTCAGAATTCAAATAAATCCAGCCGACAAAAAAGACTGGATGAGGGCTCAAGGGGTCACAGAGAGAGAGAGAGAGAGAGAGAGAGAGAGAGAGAGAGAGAGAGAGAGAGAGAGAGAGAGAGAGAGAGAGAGAGAGATCTATAAAACTGTGTGAACAGAGCCAGGTGGGCAAATGGCATCTAAAATTGCTAAGCCTTAGCGAGAGAGAGAGAGAGAGAGAGAGAGAGAGAGAGAGAGAGAGAGAGAGAGAGAGAGAGAGAGAGAGAGCGGTATTCTTACTGACTCGAGTTGATCCAAAGTCATTATCGTCATTCCGGAAGGCATATGAGAAAATTAGTTTGAAATGGTACGACTCTCTTCTTTCTCACTTTCTTGTTATTTTTTCTTTATTCTTTTAGTTATGCAGCGTTTTCACTCTTGCTGCAGTGGGCACTTCTAAAGTTTTTTCGTTTTTTTTTATGTTGAACTATAAGCTTAAGAAATATCTTATCTATCGCTCTCTCTCTCTCTCTGATCCCTTTAGCCTTTATCCAGTACTTGTTGTCATTCAAGAACTAGAAATTCTAACAAATCTTTTTACAGACAAAATCATTAGAACACTGTGAATGAACAGTAAAACCTGCTCCTAGAGATAAGTGAGCACATGATGTCTCCTATGATGGACTAATAAGTCTTTGAGACACCCTAATCCTTGTAACTCCTTGTAACTTTCTCTCTCTCCAGTATAAACACGTGATAACTCCTATTTCGTTGCATTGCAATTCTTTTTATTCTCCCAAAAAATCTGATATGGACAAATGTCACAAGTTCAATAAAGGATACGGCAGTGAAAGATAAAAGCATTTTGGCTCTGAAAACAAATACTCTCACTATCTCATCATAATTAAGGAAAATGAAGACTCACTGTCTCTCCATTATTACTGAGAATGAATACTATCTATCACTCACAAGATAATCACAATAAGCTGGCCTTGTCCCCTTGAATAAAGAGACAATAGGTTTCCGGCAAAATACAAATAATTTCATTGCCTACCACCCTACCCCCAGTATTCCAAACAATAGGTTATCACAGTCTCAGCCTTGTCACTCACAACATATGCTGCCATAAAATGAAAAGACTGCCTAAAATGGAAGACTACAGTATCTGCAAAAATATAAAACTGAGAAAAATGGTAGATACTCCCTTGCCTTACTACTGATTCTGCAGGTACTGCAAATGGAATCCCTAAGTACTCGCGGAAAGCATCGAAGAATCGTTCTGGAACTGCAGTAACTTTTGTAATAGTGTTTCACAAGCCAACAGGTGGCATATCTCAATTTCGGAAATTTTGCTGATACTGCAGTTTTCCATTTTAGGGCAGTATATGGTTACACGTTCATTTCTAAAATATCCAGGTCGAATATTCCAAATGTCACGTTTTTATCACCTAAAATATTCGAGGGGTCTCACTACTGTCACCTAAAATATTCAGGTTTCATCATGACCACCAAAATTACAATACCGTCTGTGCCTCAGATTACTTTCTGTCTGATTATCAAGTAAATCAAGGCTATCAATGTCTCGTTATTGACACCCAAATTAAGAATCTCAATTTCTAATTATTAATCGTCAAATCAGACTCGAATTCTCATAAATATCATTCACAGAGACAATTTAGGTTTCGTCATTACTGGTCATATAAATACTGTCACAATCCTATCACCCAAAATATATAAGTTCACATAATTATATATTACATATTCAGTTCCCATAATGATATTTAAATGTAAATTCCCCTCACCGCCTCAACACAATATTGAAAATAAATTCTCTCGATGCCCATAATTGCCAAAAATACTGTGTAGTATCACTTCTGCCGTAATAAATTCGTTGCGTCACATATACAGCAGATAAATACTTTCGCTATCTCATCACTACACCACAATAAATTCTAAAATAAATACTTGCAACATCTCATAATCAACATAAATACAAGACAGCCACCTTCTCATAAGCAATAAGTCGGTCACGTATATCAATGAAGTAAAATAATATTCCCCCTAATAATTACTATTGGTGTTTACGTATGATATACAACATAAGTTGCAAAATTCGAAAACCTGCTTCTCAAAATTCGTACTTTTCAGCTGCGATAATTGGAGCAGGCGACCTAGCTTCATCCTTGATTGGAAGAAACGAAAAATATTTCACAGAATCCGAAGAGATAAAGAGGGGGGAAAAAAACATTTCACCAAATCCCCGTGAGACAAAAAGAGATAAAAAAAAAAACCAGGGAGTTCGAAACAATAACACGAAGTTAACTGGGCTCGTGCAATAACAATGGAATTAAAACCCCGAGATAAAATACTCTCAAAGACTTTAATAATACGGGCTTATTATCGTCCCTCAGGCAGTAAAAAGCATACCATCATTAGCGACGGTGACCGGAGAAAAGTGGCCCTTAATCTGCGTACTTCTAAGGGTAAATTTCGCTTGAAATGGAAAATGTGGATTAGCGCCTTCCTGCTCCGCGGCCGGCCAATGGCAGAGGCAATACAGCGCTATCGCAGGTCGCCCTGTTAGGGGAAAAAGGAGCTCTCTGAGAGAAGGACTTAGGGCTTATTTTCCCCTGGCATACAAAAAGGGTCACAACATTATACTGCTCGAATGGTGACGACAATTACGCTCGAATCCTTTTCGGAGACTCGAGAAGTTTCGAAAATCTCAAAACAGAGGTTATAGGTCTCTCTCTCTCTCACTCTCTCTCCCTTTTTCAAACAAAAATTTTCTTGAAACACACGCACACACGCATACACTCTCTCTCATATAAGAAAATATCTTGAAACACACGCACACCCGCACGCACGCACCCACACACATCTCTCTCTCTCTCTCTCTCTCTCTCACACGCAAAGGCACACGCGCGCGCACGCTCGCGTCCATGACGGATTGGAGTGATTCCAAAACAAGATTATGTAAAATCAAGGACACGATTCAGACCTGTTTAGAGAAACAGATTCTGTCCAAATAAACTCGTAAATTATTACATTGTGCATGACAGTTAATTTAAACAGGTGGCAAAGAATTCTCGCACATGTACCTTACAGTAAATACATCATGTTCAGATATCAATTTTGTAGCAGTGAGAAAAAGTGTACCCCATAATGCCTCTATATACCCCCACAGAGGGACTGAACGTATTTCAATCGATTCACTGCAAGAATCAAGATTAGAGGAGCACGATTAGGCAGGATTAACAAACGGTAGAGAAAATGACAAAAATAGAGACCAATAGGTTGAAATCCTTCTAAACCAGGTTCCTAACGGGTGCGAGATGCCTATGAATAATTAAAGCAAAATATATTTTTATATACGGATGTTATTTTTTCCGCAAAAAATAAAAATAAAATGCAATAAAATTAAATAAATAATTAATAATAGTAATTATAATTATAATAATAATAATAATAATAATAATTTTTTTTTTATTTCAGCAATTCAGGGGGTGCGAGAACTGACTGCTGATTTGAAAGGGGTGCATACGCTGAAAAAGGTTAAGAACCACTGTTCTAAACTTAACTGCTTTTAACTTGCTAGTATGAAACACTCATCGAATGCGGTCTGGTAAAGGAGAGGCTCTTTTGGCTAAATGTTATGACGCCGGCCGGTAATAGAAAAAAAAAAAAATAGATAAGTAAATTAACAAATAAAGAAATAGAGAAAAAATAACATATCTACTGCAATAACTAATCTGTTTTCAAACGTACATAAAAGTCCCTCCAGCTGAAAACATATTAATTCTCTCCAATAAAATTTAGGGGTATTTCAATCTTTAGGGAAATAAATATTTAAAACTGTATTAAAGAAACAGGGATCTCTTCTATTTGGTATTTTTATTCAAAAGTCTCGAAATGATTCAGTGCTCTTTTTCCTTCTTTCTGAAAACGATAAATCATTTCGTTTTTTTCTTTAATTTAATAACACTAAAAGATCATTATTTTTTTCTAATAATGCCTGTGTAACGGACTTTTCTGTCTCACAACTGCTAATTTTATTTCTTTTTTCAATGGAAGAACGTCCTAAAAATTCATTTTTATTCCACGTAAATCTTCTCATAAGACGACACAACGCTGGAAAAGATTTCAGTTCTCGATTTTTTTTATAATTTCACTAAAACAGACTATTTTTTTTTTTTATTTATCTCCTTCAACTCCAACCACAATTCTTTCAAACATTTCAAGAAGTTCTTAAGAACCGAAAAATGCAGCAAAAGTTCAAATCCCAATACTTCGTGATCTGGCATTACTATTAATTTTCTCTTTCTTTTAAACAAACAGTAGCCAAATTTCGCCTTCGTGGATGAGTATATTAAATATTCCGAAGGCGACTTCTGCAAGATCTGTTTGTTGTCAAAACAGCGCCGCAACAATGTGGGAAATATAAGTGAGCCTGGCAGGAGGTAATTGTGTCATTTGCTAAAAGTTTACTTTCCAAAGTTTCAGAAACTCTTCATATAAAACGTACTTCCTAGGGCGAACGGCAGCGATATTGCTTTTTCTGCCATAGAGAGAGAGAGAGAGAGAGAGAGAGAGAGAGAGAGAGAGAGAGAGAGAGAGAGAGAGAGAGAGAAACTTTCTAAATAATAGCAATATTTTTTACTAGAGAGAGAGAGAGAGAGAGAGAGAGAGAGAGAGAGAGAGAGAGAGAGAGAGAGAGAGAGAGAGAGAGAGAGAGAGAGAGAGAGAGAGCGTCCTAAAAACGAACAAAGAACAATACAATTTCTTTTACCAGAGAGAGAGAGAGAGAGAGAGAGAGAGAGAGAGAGAGAGAGAGAGAGAGAGAGAGAGAGAGAGAGAGAGAGAGAGAGAGAGCATTCCAAAAACAATGTAAACTTGTTCACTAAAGATAGAGAGAGAGAGAGAGAGAGAGAGAGAGAGAACATCCTAAAAGGAACAATACAATTTCTTTTACCAGAGAGAGAGAGAGAGAGAGAGAGAGAGAGAGAGAGAGAGAGAGAGAGAGAGAGAGAGAGAGAGAGAGAGCATTCCAAAAACAACAATGTAATTTTGTTCACGAGAGAGAGAGAGAGAGAGAGAGAGAGAGAGAGAGAGAGAGAGAGAGAGAGAGAGAGAGAGAGAGATTCCAAAAACTACAATGTAATTTTGTTCACGAGAGAGAGAGAGAGAGAGAGAGAGAGAGAGAGAGAGAGAGAGAGAGAGAGAGAGAGAGAAACGTCCTAAAAACGAACAACGAACAATACAATTTCCTTTACCAGAGAGAGAGAGAGAGAGAGAGAGAGAGAGAGAGAGAGAGAGAGAGAACATCCTAAAAGCGAACAATACAATTTCTTTTACCAGAGAGAGAGAGAGAGAGAGAGAGAGAGAGAGAGAGAGAGAGAGAGAGAGAGAGAGAGAGAGCATTCCAAAAAACTACAATGTAATTTTGTTCACGAGAGAGAGAGAGAGAGAGAGAGAGAACGTCCTAAAAACGAACAACGAACAATACAATTTCTTTTACCAGAGAGAGAGAGAGAGAGAGAGAGAGAGAGAGAGAGAGAGAGAGAGAGAGAGAGAGAGAGAGAACTCATAAAAGGTCAACCTCGCCCTGTAAGTGTTTTAACATGGAAAAGTTTCCGGGGGTTAACGAGAGGGGACGAAAAAATTCCCAGTAATCTTCACGGGGAAACTTGCATAAAAGAATTTTCCTATATTTACTACGGCGTTGTTATGCAGGAATGTTCTTTAATACAGCATTAACTACAGGATTAGCAAATACAGTAGTAGAGGATTCACACAAGCAGGAATGAACGCAGTGACAAACACAAACAAATACACACGCACACACAATAAACACACACACACACATATAAATATATATATATATATGTGTGTGTGTGTGTGTGTGTGTGTGTGTTTGTGTGTTTGTATACATATGCTCTACAAAGGGACGGCTCCTGAAGGCGTTACCTTCCTAGAAAACCACCCATTACGATGAGGAACCCAGTTCTATCAAAGTCTAGGGGAGGTTCAAACGGGGTCATGCCCTTACAGTGACTGCCATTCCTCAGAGGTCACCCATCAAAGTAATGGCCAAGCCCAGAGATGATTACATTTGCGACTTGAAACCGAAGGTCGTGTCAATAGAGGAAGATAAAATGAAAATGATTATGACATGTTGGCTCATATCTGACTTTGTAACAAAAGGAGAAATGTTTAAGTCAAGACTTACAAAGAAGATTACTCAAGCTTGGGTCATATCGCTTTTCTTAGGATGACAATCTTCAGAAATATAAAGCTTTTCGTAGGATGACAATCTTTAGAAATATAAAGCTTTTCTTAGGATAACAATCTTTAGAAATATAAAGCTTTTCTTAGGATGACAATCTTGAGAAATATAAAGCTTTTCTTAGGATGACAATATAATAAAAGGAGAAATGTTTAAGCCAAGACTTACAAAGAAGAAGATCATTCAAGCTTGGGTTTTATCGCTTTTCTTAGGATGAAAAGCTTTAGAAATATAAAGCTTTTCTTAGGATAACAATCTTGAGAGATATAAAGCTTTTCTTAAGATGACAATCTTTAGGAAAAGCTTTTCTTAGGGTGACAATCTTAAGAAATATAAAGCTTTTCTTAGGATGACAATCTTGAGAAATATAAGGCTTTTATTAGGATGACAATCTTAAGAAATATAAAGCTTTTCTTAGGATGACAATCTTTGGAAATATAAATATAGATATTCATGAATATAACATTGTTATCGATCCATCCATCACTTCTCTTACTATCCAGGCCAATATTTCTGACAAACAGACTGACAAACTGACATAAAGGAGAAACGGCTTCTCACGCTGGAGGGGGTTAATCAATGAAATATTTTTTTTAAATTGGGACACAATCAATGCTTCCATCCGGCAGCTGAAATTCACTAGTCAAAAATATGCTTCTCTCTCTCTCTCTCTCTCTCCCTCTCTCTCTATACCTTTATTTCATTCAAACCAATCATTCCATTCCCCTGCTTGATATAAACGTCAAAAACAGATTAATACTGTCTCTTACATAACGGCGCAATACTGGAGTGAAGGAATTTATATATTCGAGAGTATACAGACATATATATATATACATATATATATATATATATATATATATATATATATATATATATATATATATATATATATATATATATATATATATATATATATATATATTATACACATACTCATGATGTCATCTGTGTCTATCCTGCCACCTGACTCCTAATATTCTTCTTCAAGCTTCATTTTAAAACTGACAATATCTTATAGATGTGGCATTTATTTTCATAATAATATGATTCATGTCTGCATAACAACAAAGGCAATCCTCGACTCATGTACCCTACTTGATTTCCAAATCTCATTGAACCTACTTTTTGCTTGTCTGGCCTTTTTAAGTCTTTCACTAACTTCTACCTCATTGTTGCTAAATATCTGAATGATTCAACTTTCATTAATCGTTTCTCCATCTAATGTTACTCCGTTCATTGTTACTTGTATTCTCAGAGTACCACCTCTCTAGATATATGATGCATTCTATCAAGCGAGCTTTGTAAATCTTGTGGCGTTTTGTTGATTAAATAGCGACGTCTTTGCATTCTAAGTCTGTCATATTTTATAGCCTTTCTTATCTCAGGCATCTCTTCAGTCTCCGACCAGTTTTTTATTATAAAATCTATGAGACGTCGAAATACCCAAGTTTATTTATCTGTATACATACACACACACACACACACACACACACACATATATATATATATATATATATATATATATATATATATATATATATATATATATATATATATATATATATATATATATATATATATATATATGTACACACACACACATCTCACTATTCCAAAAACTTTACTTGCAAATAAAACTGCACTTACTGACCAACCATTCATACGTAAATTCCGGAAACATCCACGCGGGGGAATCCGAATTCTTTTGAAACGGATTACAGTGAAATAACGGTAATAAAACAACAGGAGGAAAAAATAGGGCCGCTGTCAGTTGCAGCCGGATGTGGGGAAATATTGCAAACAATTTCCAGTTATAATTTGTTTATGCGGATGACTCCGAAGACCTGCTTCAGCAATTCAAACCGAGATGAACTATTTTATGGGTGGGCGCAAACGAGCAACAACGAAATGTATCCACTCAGTATATTGGGATGCGCAGTTCGATAACACAGCATGTATACTTTACTTAATGGCGTCTCATATTGGGGATATTTGCGTCTGATATACTTATTGTTGTAAACGAGATCTAGTAGAAAAGTTTTCAATATGCAATCTTTGTTTATTTACAGTATGCTAATCAAAGTTTCTTTTAAACGTACTGTTTTTTTTTTTTCTGGCGTGCCAGGCTTGCTTAAACGGTTATTATAGGTAAAGATATGATTCATTATACAACTGCTTCAATACTAATATATGTAACCTTTCTAAAATCACGTTACAAATTAGTGAATTACTGCTGTTTTCCTAGTGAGCCATGTTTTTTTTTTTCTTATTTATCAAGTATACAAGGGATTTTGTATAGAGTTGTTCAAATTCCGTCATATGCAAACATTCTGTAATCACTTTACAAAAAATGGCAACACATACTTCTAAAAAGAGTGTTATAGTGCTGGTGAGCTCTTCTGCCAACACGTTGAATTTATATGAAGTTGCTTCAACATCATATGAAGTTGCTTCAACATCATATGCATAGTTTATATCATAGCAAATAAAAAAATTGTTAAGTTTTTCTGCAAAAATACTCGAAGGCATATACAGCTAAAATATCCGTCAAAAAGCATAACGCATTTACTTGTCCTAATCTTACATTTACTTTGGAACTGTCATTATCGAATGCCAGAGGAGGTTTGTAAAAAATTGGTAAAAACTGCTAAAAACCATAACAATATGTCATTCTTTTTTTTTACCCTCCCAGTCACATTATCAGAAAATCGAGGAAATTCAAGAAAAATTTTTTGGTGGGGGGTGTACCCAACCCCAACAAGATAACTCACTGTAAAAAAAACCCAACTCGTAATAATTCTGAATCTCATTTATCATTATGATTATCAATAATTTGGCTACAATATATACGGTACGTTACAATGAAAAATGTCAAAACTCAGGCGGATGACGACAAATCCACAAATCTTCACGGAAAAAAACTAAACACTTGGCGGGTGTCACCCAGAGTACATACCTCATCCAGTGTTAACTTATGAGCCAAAAAATTATGATCTTACCCGTATCTTTGTTTTGTCAAAATATCTAGAAAAGTGATGAAAGTATTTTCGACACAAAATATTCATTGAATGGCTTCCCCCGACGAAAAATTTTAAAATGATATCGATAAGGATTTGACGTTGTTACTAGGATGAAAAAATCGTTGATTCTTTTCTGACATCTTACAAATGTTATTCCTCATCCATATCTAGTCTTTATGAATGATTAAATTTCTTAAAAATATCAACTTTTCGATGGAAGATATATTTACCTGGATACAAAACGCTAAATCTTCACCAGTATCCAATTATGTTTATCATCCCAACCGCTTCAAACTCTTTTCTTCTTTCATTTGCATTCAACACCCACACTTCCATTCCATAAAGGCGAGTTGGCTCGACAATCCCTTCATATATATTCCGACCATGGTTTCCATTGACACCAAGTCTCTGCCACATCTTTTGCAGGCACAAGAACTCAAATAAAAAAAAAAGGGGGACCTTACAGATCTTACAGTTCGTTCGGGTTGCCCCAGGTCCCTCAGTGTGAGGCACCTCTGATGTCTACCAGAGAATTGCTAATGCATCTTCCGGTATATTTTGCATCTTCTAATCTTGGATGGTCTGGGATGCAGCTTAGATATTTGTCGAGCTTATTTTTAAACACATCTACGCTCACTCCTGATATGTTCCTCAGATGAGCTGGTAACGCACTGAATAGACGCTGCATTATCGATGCTGGTGCGTAGTGGATAATGTCCTGTGTGCTTTCTTTAATTTTCCTGGTATAGTTTTGGGCACTATTAATCTACCTCTGCTTGCTCTTTCTGATATTTTTAGCTCCGTGATTCCTTCCATCTGTTTCCATGCCTGTATTATCATGTAGCGTTCTCTTCTCCTTTCGAGACTATATAATTTTAAGAAGGGGAGGACTCTGACTGTTAAAAAAAAAAAAAAAGCTGCATAGTTAACCAAATCACTGATTCGCCAAATGACAAACCCCAATCAACACAGAACGTCATTAAGAGGTATACGAGCCCCAGACCAAACTGCAAATTGAGAAACAGTCCCCGCTGCTGCTGCATATTCCGGCCACGTCTCTCCTCCTCTGGGCTTAACCCTTCATCCCCTCTCCTCCGGCGGGATGATTGGGCTCACTGGGATGATTAATGCCCTTGTCTGGGATGTGCCAATCACGCCGCGAGTGAATAAAACCAATAGGATACACCTCGCTGGCTGCTCGGAGCCGATGATACACACCTCTCCCTCTCCGGGAGACGGTACACCTTACTTCCGCCCGGCGATGCCTTCTTTCTCTTTTTCGGACGTGTGTGGTGGTGATGGTGGGAGTTGGGTGGGAGTGTGGGAGGGAGTGGGGGGAAGGGTGAGAGTTGGGGCTGAGGGGAATTAGGAGGGGTAAGGAGTTGCTATCTACGGAGGGCTGTCATTAGGTCTGTATACCTAACAAAGACTGACCTACTATTGACACTACAGAATTGACCTGGATTCAGTCTAAACGTCATGCAAGCGTGACCCCCAGAGCAAATCCCACCTGAGCGTATTGAGGGCATTAGGAGCTAATTAAAGACCAGAAACAGAATCCTGTTAACAACAACATTGGATATGCATATTAATGTTACTCTCATAAGCTGTTGTTTGTCGAAACTTTACATAAAGGTAAATAATCTCGCTTCAGCTCTGAAATTGAATCCTGTTTATAATTTATAGGTTACCAGCTCCTTGTTGCTAAAAATTCAGATTATACAAATATGTCACAGCACCGTTAAGTTTACAGACTAAAGGATAGTAATTCTAAACAGTTAAGTTTACAGACTAAAGGATAGTAATTCTAAACAAATAACTTAACAGACTAAAGGATAGTAATTTTAAACAGTTAAGTTTACAGACTAAAGGATACAGTTAAGTTTAGACTAAAGGACAGTAGTTCTAAACAGGTAAGTTTACGTAACTACGTAAACTTACCTGTTTAGAACTACTGTCCTTTAGTCTAAACTTAACTGTATCCTTTAGTCTGTACACTTAACTGTTTAAAATTACTATCCTTTAGTCTGTTAAGTTATTTGTTTAGAATTACTATCCTTTAGTCTGTAAACTTAACTGTTTAGAATTACTATCCTTTAGTCTGTAAACTTAACTGTTTAGAATTACTATCCTTTAGTCTGTAAAGTTATTTGTTTAAAATTACTATCGTTTAGTCTGTAAACTGTTTAGAATTACTATCCTTTAGTCTGTAAACTTGACTGTTTAGAATTACTATAATTTAGTCTGTAAACTTACCTGTTTAGAATTACTATCCTTTAGTCTGCAAACTTAACTGTTTAGAATTACTATCCTTTAGTCTGTAAACTTAACTGTTTAGAATTACTATCCTTTAGTCTGTAAACTGTTTAGAATTACTATCCTTTAGTCTGCAAACTTAATTGTTTAGAATTACTATCCTTCAGTCTGTAAACTGTTTAGAATTACTATCCTTTAGTCTGAAAACTGAACTGTTTAGAATTACTATCCTTTAGTCTGTAAACTTGACTGTTTAGAGTTACTATCCTTTAGTCTGAAAACTTAACTGTTTAGAATTACTACCCTTTAGTCTGTAAATGTAACTGTTTAGAATTACTATCCTTTAGTCTGTAAACTTAACTGTTTAGAATTACCATCCTTTAGTCTGTAAACTGTTTAGAATTACTATCCTTTAGTCTGTAACCTTAACTGTTTAGAATTACTACCCTTTAGTCTGTAAACTATTTAGAATTACTAACCTTTAGTCTGCAAACTTAACTGTTTAGAATTACTATCGTTTAGTCTGTAAACTTGACTGTTTAGAATTACTATCCTTCAGTCTGAAAACTTAACTGTTTAGAATTACTATCCTTTAGTCTGTAAATGTAACTGTTTAGAATTACTATCCTTTAGTCTGAAAACTGAACTGTTTAGAATTACTATCCTTTAGTTTGTAAACTTGACTGTTTAGAATTACTATCCTTTAGTCTGTAAACTTACATGTTCAGAATTACTATCCTTTAGTCTGTAAACTTAACTGTTTAGATTTACTATCCTTTAGTCTGTAAACTTGACTGTTTAGAATTACTATCCTTTAGTCTGAAAAATTAACTGTTTAGAATTACTATCTTTAGTCTGTAAACTTTACTGTTTAGAATTACCTTCTTTTGGTTTAGGTAAAGAAAAAAAAATTCCTATTCTCTGCCTCAGAAACCAGACTTTGGAATTCCCTCCGCGATTATGTAATCCGCTGTTCCTATAGCCTTTCTTACTTCCTTTATTTATCTGTCGAGAACTGATCCAAATGGTGACACTTCTTTAGCCTTTACTGTGGCTTTCACTAAAAAAAAAAATAAATAAATAAATAAATAAATATTATATGTATAATTTAGGGCAAAATGAAAAATCCGTTGTATCACAGCAAATAAAGAAAATCATGTTCATGCACTGCCTTGTTTCACATGCGAATAATTTTTTTAAATATATAACGGAAATATTTTCTGACAATACATAAGGAAAATATTTTATATATATGTATGTATGTATGTATATATATATATATATATATATATATATATATATATATATATATATATATAAAAGCAAATATTTTCTATATATATATATATATATATATATATATATATATATATATATATATATATATATATATACTATATATATAAACGAAAATCTTTTTATAAATATAAAAAAATATTTTCTGTTAATATAAAAGAAAATATTTTCTCTAAAAGATATTACGAAAATATTTTCTACAAATATGTAACAAAAATATTTTCAATAAAAATGTGACGAAAGTATTTTCTATAAATATGTAACAAAAATATTTTCAATAAAAATGTGACGAAATTATTTTCTATAAATAGATGGTGAAAATATTTTCTACAAATATATAACGAAAACACTTTCTATCAATATATAACGGAAATATCTTCCATAAATATTTAAGGAAAATGTTTTCTATAAAAATATAACTAAAATATTTGCTATAAATATTTAACGAAAATATCCTCTATAAATACTTAACTGAATTATTTTCTATAAAATTATAACCAAAATATTTGCAATAAATACTTAATGAAAGTATCTTTTATCAACATATATAACTAAAATATTTTCCATAAATGCATAACGAAAATATTTTCCATAAAAACAAAAGGAAAATATTTTCTATAAATTTAAATGCAAATATTTTCTACAAATACATATCGAAAACATCTGCTATGCACATACAACGAAAATTCTGCAGCATAGACTAAAAATACTACAAATGTTCAATAAAAAAAAAAAAACAAATAAACATTACCTATCATCCTCGTTTTCTACGCGGCATGTATAAAGCACCTCCGTTTTCTATGCGGCAGTTAACCACCAGCGCCTAGCAGATACGCAAAGGCGAACTTTATAACCTTCCGGAATCAATGGCGCCTGGTCAATGCCAGCTGGTGGCACTGAGGTTTAATGGCGTCCATAAGAATTCAATTCCCCGTGAGTTACTGGCGTCTTGCGGTGGCTCTCGCTCCCTCCCTCCATTTTTAATTTGTTGGTGCTTTCATTTTTGCTTGTCTCTTACTGTTTTCTTGTTAAACTGATAACAACGTTTCATTCTGCTGTTTAAGCTTTAAGGAGGCTTTTACTAAAAGTTGTTATTTCTTTATATAATAAATTCTCTTTTATTTGTTTGTGCTTTTATTTTTGTTTCTTTTTTGTTTGTTTTCTTACTTATTAATCTGACAAAAATAGTTCAGTTAATGTTTGAGCGTTAAAGCGATTTTTTTATATGTTGTTATTTTTTTTATATAATATTTTCTGTTTTATTTGTTTATGCTTTCATTCTTGCTTGTCTTTCGTTGTTTTGTTACTTATTGAAATTAAAATAAATTCAGCTTGCAGCTTAAGCGTTAAGGAGATTTCGCTTCATGCAGTTATTTCTTTTTGGGATAATTTCTCTTCTATTTCTTTTTATCTTCTTAAGCCACACTTTTTTTTTTAGATAAAGTGACTGAAAAATTTTGGTTTCTCTTACTCCCTCTTTCTCTTTCGCTCACATTCCCAGAAAAAGAATTTTTCCCTCCTGTTTTTCTTCCTCCATTCTCTCAGTTTTCATCCCTTTTATCACTTCCTTACTTGCTAATCCGATAAAAGAATCCCGGACTCAAAGTTTTCAGAAAACGATGGAAGAATTTCCACTTGTTTGTCGGAGCGGTTCAGGCAGTACACTCAGTGGATTAAAAGAATCAGAAGAATGAAGTTAAATTCGTCGAGAATTCCCAAAGCAAACTGAGACTCCGAGAATGTCGTTCAGTTTACCCAAACATTCATATAATAAAAATTTCGCGTCGTTATTTACAATCGGTGAAACCCTCGACCAGTTTCGTATTAATGGTTACCAGCGTCTGCTGATAAAAAATAATTTTAAGGAAGGGGGCCTGGTATAGAGTTAGCAATCGTCTCAAAGAACGGGGATGAAAGGTGTATATAGGTATCTATCCCTGTATGTATATACTCCGCACACTCACACACACACACATATATATATATATATAAATATATATATATATATATATATATATATATATATATATATATATATATATATATATAATTTTTCTAATACAAACAGGACTTATTATACTCTGAAAATATTAAAAACAAGTACCTCTTCATTCTCTAACCCCTAATACAAAATTATTTGCATCAAAAGGGAATTATATATATATATATATATATATATATATATATATATATATATATATATATATATGTATATATATATATATATATATATATAATATACATATATACTATAATATATATATATATGTATATATATATATATATATATATATATATATATATATATATATATATATATATATATATATATATATAGGTGCATATTCTCTGCACAGGATTCTACCCTATGTCTTTTGGGTTTGGTACATAGGGAGACAGGGACTTAGCCATTCAGCCGACTGGATAAAGTCCCTGTCTCCTCATGTATCAGATTGGAAGGTATAAGTTCGAATCCTGGGTAAGGCAGATATACTTGCCATATATAATTTCCGTTGGGTGCAAGATATTCTCAAGATAATCAGGTCACTATACTGCATATGCGTATTTTAGATTTATATATATATATATATATATATATATATATATATATATATATATATATATATATATATATATATATATATATATATATATTCATAAAACATGAAATCTATGAATTTCGCAATTTCATCACAGAATTGCAATGTCTCACTTCTGCCATCTCCTCTCCACCCCTGCCCCCTGCCCCCCCCCCGCCCCGCCCCAACAAGAAAAGAATGGAAAACTCTTATTTAAAAGAATTCTTTTCCATGAGGCAAAACAGATGTTTCTGCGTGGCTGGAAACACAATGGAATCTATTTGAATAAATTATAATGTTGCATATCTTTAGAGTGGGAGAGGGGCAGAGCTTTTTTTAATACAATCTGCACAGGCTTAGTGCACGCGCATATCTATCTACACACACCACACACACACACACACACACACACACACACACATATATATATATATATATATATATATATATATATATATATATATATATATATATATATATATATATATATATATATATATATATATATATTTACCTATATACATATACATATATATATATATATTTATCTCTCTCTCTCTCTCTCTCTCTCTCTCTCTCTCTCTCTCTCTCTCTCTCTCTCTCTCTCTCTCTATATATATATATATATATATATATATATATATATATATATATATATATATATATATATATATATATATATATATTATCCTTCCAGGTTCTTAGGAAGTCTCAAGGGATGCGGTTGTCAGCTCTATGCCCCTTGCCTGAATCCAGCAGACGCTAGTACCCATCTGCAGGTGGGGAGGACTGACGATCGTTAGGCAGGGATCGATCCACGGGCCAAGCAAACGACTATCAAGCGACTGAACCAAGGTTCGACCCCTCAGGGATATGTATTGAAATGCACGGCCAGTTACAACAAGTTGTGTCTCTTATGCCCTTACAAATAAATTACACACCTGGTAATTAAATGACTGTGTCGGTTGCAACCAAGGCTGATAAATGGGTTGGTTCCGGCAGTTTCATCCCAAAAGATTTGCAGAGAATCTGAAAGCTAACACCTTCCTGCGCCATCTCTCCAACGGGAAGAAATGTGTAAGGAACAATACATATATATATATATATATATATATATATATATATATATATATATATATATATATATATATATATATGCATAGAATCTCAATTGCAGCCAGGTTGACCAATTGATTAATTTAATACTGCAAGTTGCCGTAACAAGAACCTTGGCGATTGGCTCTTTTATTTTTATAATGTATTACAAATATACAGAAGTCAGACTAAGAGAGAGAGAGAGAGAGAGAGAGAGAGAGAGAGAGAGAGAGAGAGAGAGAGAGAGAGATCATGATAAATAACTTCAATATATCATTTTTATAAAAAGTTATTAGATATACAGTTATAAAAATATAAAAAAATATAATACCAAAAAAACCAGTCTATTCAAGGTAAAATATTAAAAATTTAGTTAAAATTCAATTAACTTAAAAACCTCTATGGAAGGGTTGAAAACAGGAGAGCATAAAAAAATAAGATATGATAAAAATAGAGTAACATAAAGCAGGTAAAAAATCAATATAAAAACCCATTATAGAAAAAACGGGGAGCCTGAAAAAAAAAACTCATATGCATTAGAGATGTACAAAAAAATCAGAACAGATTCATTAGAATAAAAAAATTATAAAAATTCATACATCCAGAAAAGGTAAAAAAAAAAAACAAAAAAAAAAAAACAAAGGTAATACATTCATACGACAGAAAAAACTTATGGGAGGCTACAGCGGGCAGGTCGAATCGAGTCGCCGAACGTCGCCGATTTTGACGCGCGATCGACCGCCACCAATTCGAACCTAAACGTATAGAAAGACTCCCGGGATTCGACACGTCGAAGGGGACACTCCCCCCGCTCCCCATCATTCCCATCCCCCGCGGGGTGGACTGACTGAAAGGTTGCAATTAAAACGACCGGCCTCAATCACCGGGGCACCAATTAAAACCGACGGAGGTGACGTATTGGTCGGGGAGGGGGAGGGGAGGGGGAGGGGAGGTGGAGAGGGAGGAGAGGGGAGGGGAGGGGGGGGATAGGAAGGGGGAGGGGTGTTAGATGTTAGAGATGAGGTTGAGAACTTGACATGAGCTTCTCCTCCCTGACACTTATATGACCAGTTTTCGGATGACTATTGACACAAGGGCGGGGGGGAGGGGGTTGGACATAGATGGATTCCTAGAGAGAGAGAGAGAGAGAGAGAGAGAGAGAGAGAGAGATAATTTTAAGGGCTATTATATGTACAAACTTGTTAAGTCTACACGAATGCAAATTAAACAATAAATGTGCAGTAAAGAGATTTACTTATAAATAAAGAGGTGACAGAACATATACATGCATTGTATATTATGCATATATAACTGTTAAATTTTCTTGAACCACATACACAAACGGATACAATATATAGATATATATATATATTTTATATATATATATATATATATATATATATATATATATATATATACTGCATATATTTATTTATTTATTTATATATGTATATATATATATATATATATATATATATATATATATATATATATATATATATATATATATATAAATGCACACTCATAAAAAAACATACATAAATAAAAGACCAAGAAATAAAACCACCCGTCCCACCAAACAGATAAGAAAAATCACAGAGGAAAATGACGCAACTTTAAAAAAGTATTTCCTTTATCATAGGGAGGGGACATTCCATTTCGGCCTTATCAGAAAATTAGCCATATGGTAAAAAATGAGAACGTTAAATTCTCTCTGGAGATTTATGGAAATTGTCCTCTGGGCTGGTGTGTCAGCTCTTGCGAAAAGATTTTATAAAGGGCCGGGGAGAGAGAGAGAGAGAGAGAGAGAGAGAGAGAGAGAGAGAGAGAAATGGGCTATAATATGGAGGGTGTTTGTACGACTCTAACTATGGCCAACTGAAATATATTAAAAGGAAGAAAAGGACATGAAGGAAATAAGAAAAATATACGGTAGAAGAGAGAGAGAGAGAGAGAGAGAGAGAGAGAGAGAGAGAGAGAGAGAGAGAGAGAGAGAGAGAGAGAGAGAGAGAGAGAGCAATAATATTTAACCATGGAATTATCTGATAAAATAAAACGGTACAGAAAAATTTTTTTAAGCAAGTCACACCCATACACACACACGGATACACACACACACACACACACACACACACACACACACACACATATATATATATATATATATATATATATATATATATATATATATATATATATATATATATACATACATATTACAGAGAGACAGACAGAGACAGAGAGATATGATAATATTGAATAACCCCCTTCCCAACTCGGCTGTTCCAACTCCAAATATCGAAAAGAGTACACAGATAGATAGAGATAGACAGATAGATAGATAGATAGCTGGACAGATAGACAGTCAACAGTTGAAGTTTTTCCACCCATTTATCCTCAACTTCGACTTCTTTCCCTAAACTTTAGCAGATCTTCTCTGAATCCATTCATTGAGGAAACATGTCAAAGAGTTAAACTTGCTTGATAGACTTTGCTGATACGGCAGAAAAGAGAGGAGAGACGGAATTAAAAGAAAAATACGAAATGAGACCGGGAGTCTTAACATTTTCTCTTGCATTTCTTTGGTGTGTCATTCGGTTTGTCGGTCGGAAAATTAATGTATAGAATAAATAAATGTGAATGCGCGAACGACTTGTTAATCAAAGCGGAAACTTTTGCGAGAGACTGGATTTCACCCTAAAATTAATATGTGATATTAATTTTAAATTACCGGTGCTTACCTCACCTTGATACATATGAAACGAAAACACGTATCTTCAGATTTCCAGGAAATGTTTATCCCTGCAACCAATATCTATCGTAGTTTTTCGGCCTATTTATTGTCTTTAATCTGTATTATTTTTATAAAGATGGGAATAATATTCAGCTAACCTTTCCAGAATCGGAGACCTTCCTTAACTAACAAAGACTCATTCTATACATGCACATATACACAGAAAATCTCAGCATATATATATATATATATATATATATATATATATATATATATATATATATATATATATATATATATATATATATATATATATATATATATATATATATATATATATATATATATATATATATATATATACAGTATATATAAATACATATACATATATATATATATATATATATATATATATATATATATATATATATATATATATATATATATATATATATATATATATATAAATATATATATATATATATATATATATATATATATATATATATACATATACATATACATTATTTATATATATATATATATATATATATATATATATATATATATATATATATATATATATATATATATAATGTGTATATGTGTCTGTGTTTAAAATTGTACGTGTGTGTGTGTTTAAAATTGGACGTGTGATCACCACTCTCTCTCTCTCTCTCTCTCTCTCTCTCTCTCTCTCTCTCTCTCTCTCTCTCTCTCTCTCTCTCTCCCCCCCAAAACAGTGCAACCTTACAAGAACTAATAACTACAATTATAACGAATTTCTTCGCATTCTGCCATTTCCTAAAGGTGCCAAGCTGACGACGCCCCTATACCTTTAACTGTCCCGAGAACGTGAACAGCCCTAAAGATGCCTGAGCAATGTGAGATCTCGGAAATGCACTACTGCACCAATTTTGCTTTGAAATTAAATAAATTGAATCTATAAATCTTAGAGAATAATCTATAAATCTTAGAGAAATGTCACTTATAAATCTTAATAATTAAAAGATAGAAAGACAGATATGGCATTTTTTTTTAAATTCTGTTCAGGAGATGCAGTGATAAAATTTTGCTTTAAAGAATAAGAAATTTAATATAAATAAATCTCAGAGAAATTTTATATCTAAATCCCAACACAAAAAGGAAACATAGACAGGATATTTTTTTTTTATATTTCAGTCCAGAAGATGCAGTGATACAATTTGCTTTTCAAAAGGAAGAAATGTAATATATAAATCTTAGAGAAATTTCATACATAAACAGAAATTTCATATATGAATCTTGACCATTATCAAGAACAAGACAGGCATACATGACATTTTTTAAAAATTTCAGTGCAGAGGATGCAGTGATACAAACCAGGTCATATTGATTCCCGTACGAAACACGTTCGCTAAATTAACACCTTGCCTTTAATCAATCGATACCCCGAATATCGTATGCATTGCTTGAACGACATTTTCACCATGAGGTGGTCCTGGCTTGCACACTTGACTGTTAGCCGAAATGTTCTACATAATATAAGCGGGTTGCTTTTACCACTATCAACTGATGCTTTATATTGATAATAATGATACGTTTCTTATCAATGGGATAGCGAACCCATTCAGAGCAATTTTACTGAGTTGGATTTAATTGAATTGAACATAGAATTTAGGCCAAAGGCCAAGCACTGGGACCTACGAGGTCAATCAGCGCTGAAATGGAAATTGACAGTAAAAGGTTTGAAAGGTGTAACAGGAGGAAAACCTCGCATTTGCACAATTAATCAATTGTTAGGAGAGGGCGGAGAGTTAGCTGACAGAGAATATGAAAGGAGGTGCGGTAAAAGGAACGAAAGGGGTTGCAGCTAGGGGCCGAAGGAACGCTGCAAAGATCTTTAAGTGATGCCTACAGTGCACCACATGAGGTGCACTGACGGCGCTGCCCCCCTACGGGACAGAGCAATGTTATTCTTCAGGAGATTTTGTATTTTGAGATATGTATGATACAGTATTTCATACAAAATGGACGGATTTCTTGGAGTCTTCCTCATTCACTTCATAACGTCATTAACTTCCGCTTCAAGTCTCTGATGTCTACAGTATACTGTTTAAATTAATTTCACCCCCCCCAAAATTTAATTCTTGGGTTTATTCCCAATTACCTAATATATTACAAAAGATATTACTAAACAACCTTACTGCGTATCGATATTGAAATAAATGCACCTTAACACAGCACATATTTCCTATGCAAAAAAAAAGCAGAAATTTGTGATATTATACTCTTGTGTCTGCATACCACATTCTATTTTTCTTGATCATTATAGTTGCCCTTGGCAATAAGTAGTAAGTAAGGCCTTTTTTTATTTTTACTTTTACTGCTACTAATAACATAGCTCCTCTCTGTGTGTGGAAATATTATAATCCTATAAAACCCCGACAATCTCAAGGATAGAGCATTTAATTTTGCAACACAATAGGACCACGACGGGGGAGCGGACGTGTCATAGGAGGGGAGGGGTTTGAATTACTCTCCGGTTCAGAAAAGTAGATGATAAAGAAAATGGTATGGACTACTTTTAAATTCTGTCTATAATACATGAGGCCGATAATTCACAGCAGTTAAATAACAATATTATTATTAATGTTATTATTGTTATGCAAAAGGAGAAACATTTTGTTGAAGCCTGGGTAGATTTTCCGTAGATATTTTCATGTTCTCCTTTCTCGTTTACAAGGCTTTGAAGGGCAATACTAATTCGGTTAATTTTCTAACTCACACCTGGATCGAACCCAAGTTTTTTAATTGAAAGGTAAGGCCATTGTAAGTACACCGAAAGACCTGGGTTCGATTCCGATGTGAGTCAGAAATTTATTTCTGTTCCACACGCGTGTGCTGACATCTAATTAGGTCCTCAAAGTAGCAGAAATGCTTTAGTAATCTTTACATGCTTACCGGTTATTATTTAGTTTTACTAACAAACTTCAAAAGAGACCATATTCCTTTACTCTTATAGACTTGGTGAGGAAAGATTACATAGACTTCATTCTAACATATTTTTAGGTCGTATCATATTTCCCATTTCAAGTAATGTCCGGTTGCAATTGCAATATACAAGCCAGAAGTGGAAAGCATATGCCATTCAGAAGCTCAGATTAAGTATTCATATGAAGAGACGAAACACATCTCTTGTGTTCTAATATACATTTTTGCGTCCAAACCTTCCCGCTGTTGCGCTGCTTTAATCAAGGTTTCGTGTCCAGCACTCGCATTTTCGTATCGTAATATTAAAGATTTTGCGTTCGAAAAAGACAAGATTTTGTGCCGTAATATTTACGCTTTGAGTCAAAACACTCGAAGCTTCTGCGTAGGGACATTTACGCTCACATGCACTAATACAAGAAAAGTAATAATAATAATAATAATAATAATAATAATAATAATAATAATAATAGTAATAATGCTCCTCATTTTAGATCATAGCCATACAAATACAGAAACACAAGAGACAATACAACACATTAGTAAGATAACTAAAAAAAAACTGAGAACCAATACTAATAACAACGACTGTTATAACATTAACTGTACCCTAACACATTTTATTCCCCAACCTTACAAGGCGTTAGCTCTAGAACTTTCACGTGGAAGGATACTGTAATATTAAAATGTCTTCATTAACTTGACACTACTCAGTATTCAGCTGAGTAATGAGATCTACTTACTTATTTCCTCTTCCTTATAACCTTTAAGAAATACATAACATACGTTTGATAAGTAAGAATTTTACTTTCCACTAATAGACTTTGATATATTTAATTTAATTAAACATAAACTTTTGAGAATACTTTAGATAACATGCATAGCTATTTTTGAAGTAAAATGATACTTTCCACCAAAAGATTGTGATATAATTGGATTAAACATTAACTGTTGATATACCGGAAGCTCCCGCACAATGGAGAGAGAGAGAGAGAGAGAGAGAGAGAGAGAGAGAGAGAGAGAGAGAGAGAGAGAGAGAGAGAGACCGGAAGTTCCCTCACAATGGAGAGAGAGAGAGAGAGAGAGAGAGAGAGAGAGAGAGAGAGAGAGAGAGGAAACCTTTTCAATGAATTTATCTACTGATCTGTATTTTCCAGGATATAATCCTTTCGCCGATTTAGGCCTAATCGGGGATTTACTCTGACAGGGATCAATAATTGAAGCCACCAGAAACCAGGGTGGGTTTCTAAATACATTATAAGTGCCTGTAAAGGCTAAAATATACGAACATCAGAATGCGGACATGTGAATAAAAGAACAACAGCAAAGGTAAGTATACATGGCAATGATGATAATAATAATTTAATAAAAAAAAAAACTGAGCACTGTACAGTGGTCCATTAAAAGTACACTTCATTTCTCTCTCTCTCTCTCTCTCTCTCTCTCTCTCTCTCTCTCTCTCTCTCAACCGCAAGAAGGCTTTCTTTTTTTGCAAATACTATTACGGTCACTGATAAGTAAAGGGAAGGGGAGAGATTCCACTCCTATTAAAAGCTCTTATAACACTCGTCAGGCTACCTCTTCCCTCAACTACTCCGCGGTTATCAAGGAACCCTTGGCTCGTGTGTTTCGGTGACTTTCTTTTCCTGTACTGCCAAGTTTTGGAAGTCTTTTCCTGCTTCTGTTTTCTTTTCTTTTACTCTTCCCCTGTTTTTTCATGTCTGGGACAAGGAAGGACTTTGTCATTTATGAGATTACAATTTGGAAAACGGCCAAAAAAGATACCAAACTGTTATTTTCAAAATACTTTCCACGCTTAAATAATTTCTGTCACTAAATAACTAAAAGACCAACAGTTGTTGTTTGCATTACACAAACACACACACACACACACACACACACACACACACACACACACACATATATATATATATATATATATATATATATATATATATATATATATATATATACATATACATATACACAGTAGGCTATATGTATATAACAAACATCTCACACGTCTCGAACCCTCGCCATACCCGCGCAATAATTTCTCGCTGCTGGGAAGAAAGGGCGTTGGGTCGGGTATGATACATGAAACATACGCTACCGGGGTCTAAGCGATGTCAGGCAGGGCAGCCGATCGAGACCACAGGTCTACCCCAAAGCCAAATCAAAAAGTCCTTCAAAAGAAGGCATCGTGCTTGCCCCATACAAAAATGGGAAAAAAGCACGTTAAAAGAAGAAGATACACAGTATATGTATATATGTATATTATATATACAGTATACGTATATAATTATATATATATATATATATATATATATATATATTATATATATAAATATATAATTATATTTGCTTACACATTCATCCTCAACTGACGAATAAAAGATGAGCTCCCAGTGGAAAAACTTTCGCCACATTTGCCAACATTAATTCGTTCCTTATTGACAATGCGTCCCTCAAATTGAGTTTCTCTTGCCTGGCAAAACTGTTGGATTTTTCTGCTTTTCACATAAATACCAATTTCCACACAGTTTTCATGATCGTATCTTTCACTCTCTCTAAGTGACCAAACCACCTTAACACTCTCACCAATCTGTACATATCTGATAGCCTATTTACCATAGCTCCACCTTAATTACAATTAAAATCTTAATTTCAGTTCCATAAAGTAGAGTTAGTTCAACATCCTCATCACAGATCCCAACCTTTGCATTCGTGAATGCACTCCTTCTATCTGAAACTTTCACTAGTTATCCTACTACCTTTCCTGTTTCACCTCTTCTTAGTCTCATTCCTTCTCTCACCCTTGCCTGACCAATTAAATTTTCTCTCGCATATCTATACGCATCAACTACGTCTAGTTCGTTCACAATCCATCGCGACATTCTTTTCTCCATCTCCCTGGTGTCAGTTTACCCATATAACGTACCTCTTGTTATTACTTACTACAACATTCTTATTTGGAATTCTCAATTTCTTTCATCATCATCTGCAACTTCTTTCCTATCACCAACTAAGACTGGGTCATCAACAACCTCATAATACTTCACACTACTTTCCTGATCCCTTTTTGTATCCTGCAACTGTGTATCTTCATCTCATGCCCTTACTACATTCATAAAGTTAATACAAAGCCATGGAAATAATACATCCTTCCCTTAAACTCATTTTAAACCAAACCAGTTATTGAAAGACCACACAAATATGCTCTAAGTCATCATTATCATCAATATTATTACTACTGGTAGGGTGTCTGTGTCTGGCTAAAGAAAGGACCGATAAAAGATATTCCAAATCACAAGTTGTATTTATCTTTAAGACAAGAAACACAGAAACTATTAATGTCGATTTTAAAACATTCAAGAATCCGCACATTCCAAGAAAAGGGAAAGGGGAGGGGCAAACAAAATAGCCAGGCAGATGAAATGGCAAGGCACAACAAAGGAACGGAATCGTAAAAAAGGAAGAGCGCAAGAGGGAAAAAATCCAAATGGGGTGAAAAAATGGTCTTTACAAGTTGGGGAAATGTCGAGAAAACCACAAGATCATTGAGAGGGCCTTCTGTTCTCCGCCTTATCAGTTATGTAAGGGCGTAAAGCCCGGCCATAAAATCATTACCCCTTCCCATCAAGGGGTACGTAAATGACTCCTCAAAATGCTTTTACTCCAAATACTCCCCGGGACGAGAAGAAGAAGAAGAAGAAGAAGAAGAAGAAGAAGAAGAAGAAGAAGAGGAGGAGGAGGAGGAGGAGGAGGAGGAGGAGGAGGAGGAGGAGGAGGAGGAGGAGGAGAAGAGATTGGGAACTGGGGGAGTTGGGGTGAGGTGAGAGAGAGAGAGAGAGAAGCTAAAACATCAGAACATAGTTTCCCTCCAGTTTTAGGGAAATCGACTGATGTTTCCTTATGTTTAGGCGCATTTCCTCAGATCAAAGGACGGTAAGGGAAATATTCTGTTTATTTATCGGAGTAACGTTCCTTAATAAGCAAAGGTACCGAAGGGGTAGTCTCCTTGCAAGACATCAAAAAGGGGAGGGTTAAGGATTCTGACCTAAATACCCAGGCAACACTCCTCTAGAAGCCCCGCAACCGATACAGGCGATCGTAAAGATGGCTACATGGCGATAAGCTACCTACCTCTCTCTCTCTCTCTCTCTCTCTCTCTCTCTCTCCTCTCTCTCTCTCTCTCCGGTTGCTAATCCCGCGACGCCTCTTGGCACCTCGTTTTCCCCTTTCATATCTCCGCCCTTTATCTCACCCTTATCTCCCCCTCTTATCTGTAATGTCCCGACTCTCCCGCTCGCTGCCGAAGTAAACTCTTCGTTAAAGCAGGAAAGCTATGACAGAAGTCTGAATCCGAAGGGAGGGAGAGGAAGACGGGGGAAAAATAAAGCAGAAGAAATGTCCGACAATGACAAAACATGGGGGAAAAAACAGTATGAGAGAAAATACCAGGATTTGAAGGGAATCCTAAAACGACTTTTCGGTCTTTCACTTTTGAGAGTTTCCTTTTGTGATGCTTTTGCGTGAAACGACTCGTGGAGTTTTTAATAATATAAATAACAATGTTGAGAACTTTGTAGTAGTAACTTCTTTTTTTAACGTGCTTTTTTCCCATTTTCTGTATGGGGTAAGCACGATGCCTTCTTTTGAAGGACTTTGATTTGGCTTTGGGGTAGACCGTATAGTCTCGATCGGCTGCCCTGCCTGACATCGCTTAGACCCCGGTAGCGCATGTACTGTACATGTATCGTACCAATCACCAGCTCCCTTTTTCCCAGCAGCGAGGAGAGTTGAGCGGTTAGGTCAATGACAGTTATTACAATACTACCTACTGGTGCGCTGGTATAGTGGTTAGTGTCGTGGCATGCCACTCGGAGGTTGCGGATTCGCGTCTCCCCCAGGCGATGAAAAATCACTGGCTCTGTATTATGATCAGTTACAGCTGCAGTGTGGGGTCTGCGGTGGGAGGATGAAACCAACATTCTTTGGAAGTTTGAATTTCAAGTCATTGGCCCGTGTGTGCTTGTTCCATGTGAATAGGTTTCATCTACTGAAATAATCTTTCAGCTGCCATCATGATGGACATCAACCTATTAGTGGCTTCGACAATAAGACTTATACTGCTTGAGATTGACTGACTGATTTATGGTTACTAAATAGCTTCACAACATCTAGGTTACTGACGCCAAAATTTCTGTAAGAGTCTTGATTGGCTGAAATTTCGCAGAAGTTATCTAGGCTACATCACTTTAATGAAAGAGAATAAAGCAAACAAAATACAATTGTGAAATGATGGAGATGCCACAGATATACTGAGTGGATGATTACTAACACAGCGTTTAATTATAGAAGCTTGAAGTAAAAATAACATATCTCATACAATATTAATGAAATATTTCATAAATAATGAAATATTTCATAAACACTTGATAACTGCAATGGTTTGGAATACAACACGTTTTCCGACTCAACTTGAAAACAATTATTTTCTTATTATTAATATAATTTTCTTATCATAGTGCCAAACGAGAATCAAGAATCGCTCTCTCTCTCTCTCTCTCTCTCTCTCTCTCTCTCTCTCTCTCTCTCTCTCTATATATATATATATATATATATATATATATATATATATATATATAGAGAGAGAGAGAGAGAGAGAGAGAGAGAGAGAGAGAGAGAGAGAGAGAGATCTGAACAACTAAAGTGTATGGTAAACAATGTGCACACCTTTACAAGTTAGCACACACACACACACACAGAGAGAGAGAGAGAGAGAGAGAGAGAGAGAGAGAGAGAGAGAGAGAGAGAGAGAGCGACTGACTGAAAGCCATCCTTCATGACACTCATGAGGGGAAAAAGCGATCCTCCGAAGGTGCCAGTGCGAACTAAATCGTGTCCAAAGTGAGGGGACACAGTGTTTGATGGGTAAATAAAGGGTACGAAGAGAATGAAGAGGTTTGAAGGGGCATCATATATGAGAGAGAGAGAGAGAGAGAGAGAGAGAGAGAGAGAGAGAGAGAGAGAGAGTATGCCTTTAAATATGCGTCCTGATCAGGGTTAGCATGACTATCAAAATAAAGGACCACTTCCAAAGTATCATGTGAGAGAGAGAGAGAGAGAGAGAGAGAGAGAGAGAGAGAGAGAGAGAGAGAGAGAGAGAGAGTATGCCTTTAAACATGCGTCCTGATCACAGTTAGCATCACTACCAAAATTAAAGGATCATTAGGAAAATCCACATCACAAACGTCTTAATCACACTGTCATTCAGCCGTACATTTAATTCCAGAAAATAAAACAATAAATTACTGAGAAAATCAAAAGGAATGGGAATATCTGAAGAATAATTTTTCTAAAACCCCAGAAGGATATTCGAGCTCTGTTCTAGATAAACAGCAGATCTACTTTAAAATCTGATATACTGATCTTTCTTCCGTCTCTTAATTTATCACAAAATTCTGTGAAAATCTGTGTTATGGTATTTGCGCAAATTTTTTCATTAAATAAGAATAAGAGTTACTTGGGAAATTATTACATCATATCTGAATAAGAACCATAAAGAAATTAAAAGCGTTTCTAAGCAATTGCTTAAAATCTCCTTGCTGCAAAATAAATAAATAAATATAAAAAAAAATAAATAAATAAACAAGAAGAAGAAACAAGCAAAAATGAAACGCACCAAAATTACGAAAGAAAAAAGTCGACTTTTCAAGCACTATTATTAATTTCCAATTTTTCCGTTTGCCTGAAAGAGGTCAGTGTAATGCATTCATGAAGCCATTTCTATACAATGGACGCCAAATAACAGCATACCGAAGCCACTGTAAAACTACCGTATATATTATGCAAACCTTTTTACATTTCAATGAAACGAAACAAGCAAGCTTTGGAGAGGCAAATTACGAAATACCGTAGTTATTAAGGCCAGAGAAAACTTAAGGAAAATCTAAAAGCAAGCACTGAGAGAAAGGTCGGACAATAACAGAGAAATGTAACATTCCCCGTTGCGGAAAGGTTAAATTATTTGGGAAGGGAATCTTTAGCAACGAAAACTCTCTCCCTTTTTTTCAGTTTTTAACTTTTTTGTGTGTGAACAGTTTCACTAGATTCGCGGCACGTCGATTTTTCTTTTAAACAATTCCTTTGAAAAATTCGAAAATCTTATTCATTTCATGAGCATAAAATTACATTAAATTTAAAAACCAAGGGTAATAGCTATGCAAAGAACCCCCCCCACACACACACACATATATATATATATATATATATATATATATATATATATATATATATATATATATATATATATATATATATATATATATATATATATATATATATATATATATATATATATATATATATATATATATATATATATATATATATATATATATATATATATATATATATATATATATATAATCAAGAGTTCATGGAAAGGCGTTCTAATTGCATACATTTATTCAAGAGCCGACGTTTCCCATCGCTTGATGCATTTTCAAGGCTGAAAAAGCGGTTAAAAACAATAAATACTTGTATATATAATGTGAAAGGTATATACAAAATTTATTGCTCACCTTATTTATATCTTAGGCAGAACAGAGAGCAAAAAAGAACAAAAAGGGGAAGACAATAACAGCAAAGGGGCACAGAACACCTACCCATATTGATAGTGAAGGCTAGACTGACGTAAAGGACAACAAATGAAAAAGACACACGGGGTTAAAAAAATAAATAAATAAATAAATAAACATTAAGCAATAAACAGCTGTGTTGACGATGATTGGTTGTTGAGTGCTGGAATGGTCAGTTTGCTCATTATGGATTCCAAAATGGTTAGTTCCTCCTCACTTCGCACCGTTCCCACAATTTAAAAGTCGTTTTACAAATTTTAGCATGATTCCTTATGTTAGACTGGTCCGGGCTCGATAACTTGCTTCCAGTTCTGTAGCTAACACTCTGATGAGAGCAACTTCGAACTTTTGGTAGTCTCCTGGTGCATCCAATATATGTGCCCAGACTACACCTTGGGCAGGTATACTTATAGATCACATTAGATGCAAGCAGAGGACCCACTGTATCCTTGGAATGGAATAAGGGTCCAATAGTTAGTGGGCTCTTTGGGCTTAGCTTCAGATTCAACGCTGGTAATTCCTTATTAAACAGGCTAATACGTTTTCTCCTGAACTTATTATCACGTAGGAAGGGGAATTTTGCATATAGACGTAATTTGGGAACCGTATGAACTATAGGCAGATCATTCATCTTAAGACTGAGCAACTTATTGAGGGATCTATGGAATATAACAAGTGGGAAACAGTTATTCTTAAAATAGTTGGTTAGGAACGTGATTTCGCCATGAAAGGCGGCCCAACTAGAGGTAAGCATAAGAGCCCTGTGAATTCCATCCTCACTTTACTTTACTTTTTTTAACCCCGTGTCTCTTTTTCATTTATGTCAGTCTAGCCTTCACTACCAATATGGGTAAGTGTTCTGTGGACCACTGCTGTTATTTCTCTTCCCCTTTTTGTTGTTTTTAGCTCTCTCTTCTGCCTAAGATATAAATAAGGTAGGAAATAAATTTGGTATATACCTTTCACATTATATATACAAGTATTTATTGTTTTTAACCGCTTTCTCAGCATTGAACATGCATCAAGCGATGTGAAACGTCGGCTCTTGAATGAATGTATGCAATCAGAACGCCCTTCCATGAACACTTGATCGTGTATCGTCCGAGCTGCTGCTCCTGCCTTCTGAGATATATATATATATATATATATATATATATATATATATATATATATATATATATATATATATATATATATATATATATATATATATAGTATATATATATATATATGTGTGTGTGTATGTGCGTGTCAAACATTTCCTCACACACAGCACGGTGGCCAGAGAGGAATAAAAAAAAACCGCGACCTCTGACACATTCATACGTTAATTGCTAAGGAAAGTCCTCCAAGCTAAATATCTTGTAGATATACTCACCAAATCATTCCCAGTAAATCCCCATCCAGAAGATGGTTCCTTAAAGAAGAAATTAGTCAATCCCACGTACCTGTAAAAGAGATAACGTGAAAGCAAAATTCAAGAAAATACTTACAAATCAATAAGTTTCACAAATTCAAGATATCAATCGTGTTTACAAAGATGGAATGAACCACAAAACACTCAAAAATCAAAACAGATATCAGCCAAGAAAAGTGATCTTAATAATACAATTAAAATGTTCGCAATTTAAAACCACAAACCAAAATTAGAATTGCAGAAACTATGAATTTCCCATTCCCCAACCAACAAAAGCAATAAATAAATAGATAAACAAAAAATATATAAATAAAAGCTTAGAACAGGAAATCCAATCCAACAGAGAAGCCAATATTTCACTTGCAATGCCAGAAACACTGCACAGAGTAGAATTATAAAAACGCGTAGAAATGTAAACACGTATATAAGAATTCCTTTCCAAATGCATTATCCGCTAACAATAATTCTATTAAAAAGTCGAAACAGATTCATCCCCAAAGAATGGAGGCTTCCCCGTGATGAGAGAAAATCTGAACAAATATTTCGAAATTAAACCCGAGTATTCAAAAACCAAAATAAAAACAAAAAAGAAACGTAAAAAGATAAAAACAAGAAACATTCAAATCGTTCAGGTATGTTGAAATTAAACTCGCATTTATTGAATGCTTAATGAAATTGTTAAAAAAAAGAATTAGAAGGAATTAAATAACGCATTCTGGTATTAAAATGCTATATCGGATTCTTCCCAGATAAAAATCTCTCAGAGGTTTAATGCCATCTAATTTACTCGTGGAAAACCTATTGGTTTTCCAGTTGATATTTGCGCACGGAAACTCATTACATGTGTCCTCAGTGGGCGCTCAGAGAGAGAGAGAGAGAGAGAGAGAGAGAGAGAGAGAGAGAGATTAAAGTTTAGTTATACTGTCGTTATCAGAGTTGTTCGTGAGAGAGAGAGAGAGAGAGAGAGAGAGAGAGAGAGAGAGAGAGAGAGAGAGAGAGAGAGAGAGAGTGATAATTAATTCAAAATTGCCCGGATTAATGCTATTCGTGTGTGTGCGCGCGCGTGTGTGAAAGAGAGAGAAGTGTGTGTGTGTGTGTGTGTGTGTGTGTGTGTGTGTGTGTGTGTGTGTGTGTGTGTGTGAGAGAGAGAGAGAGAGAGAGAGAGAGAGAGAGAGAGAGAGAGAGAGAGAGAGAGAAAGAGAGAGAGTTTAACGAAATCATCACAAGAAATTTGTACCATTGTGTAATCGCATGTATGACAAAAGGAAATCCAGCAATAATAATAAGTAAATAAATGAAGGACGCCTGCGAAAGAAATTATCCTATCTCTCACATTAATAACTACAAATATGTATATAATGTCCGAATAAGCACGTGAACTTGATGGCTTCAGTGGAAATCACTATCCACAACACTGCGCCACTCAATTTCGTCCGGCTGCACTCTAGCTAGCCTTGACTCTAAGGCCCTTCCCTTTTAACACTTACGCAGAGCAATCGAATGAACACTTCTTAATCTCCCTTTTCACCTACTAATCTTCCTCCATTCAATCCAGAGACCAATCGACACCTTACTCTGATCTCCACATTTTTCAACTTTCATTTTTTCTTACTATGCAGACATTGCACAAACAATTCCTCTCAACAGTTCCAGCAGTTATATACTATTCGTCTGCATCATATATAATGCATTTCTGTTTAGGAGAACGCATCTTTGAACACTTTAACACACGCACACACCTAACACAAACACACATAATATATGTGTGTATATATATATATATATATATATATATATATATATATATATATATATATATATATATATGTATGTATATATATATATATATATATATATATATATATATATATATATATATATATATATATAATTTGTGTTTATAAATATCTGTTTAATGTTAGTTTTAGGCAACTGATCATACGGTAAAAACACACAATAAAATTATGAAAACGATCAATAAACTATACATATTAAAATACAATGTTTAGGAAAGTATTTATTTTTCCTGTGTTAAACTGATAGTTTACAAATAATGAACTCCACCTTAACACTTGTCACCGTCCAACTTAGCCCCTATATAAGACTGCAGAATGACGGTTACTTGGTCCGAGCTTCAGGACGGTACGTAACGTCCCAATGGTCAGGATTTATCCTATCGACCCTCTTTTGTATTACCATCATTTTTTTAAATGCAGTATCCTTACACTAGTGACAAATAAACATTACAAATATAAATACATACATCAATATGCATTTAATTTTTTTTTTGTCTTGAAAAGGAATGAAGGATAAGTTTACCCCTATCCCATCCCAACGGTGTCAGCCTCCCCCCACAACTCCCTTCTCACCCCCACCCCACACAAATGAAAACACCTGCTGCAATTAGTTTTCAAACGTAAACAACCCAATAGGGGATTCACTTTCAATCAGGGAAGTCTTTTTTTTATTATCCAGGTTCTAAAAGATCAATCATGTGAGTTCCTCTCTCTCTCTCTCTCTCTCTCTCTCTCTCTCTTTCTCTCTCTCTTTCTCTCTCTCTCTGTGTGTGTGTGTGTGTGTGTGTGTAGTCTTCACTCTTTCTGTCTCTCAATCAGGGATGGAGAATTCTCTCTCTCTCTCTCTCTCTCTCTCTCTCTCTCTCTCTCTCTCTCTCTGTGCGTGTTTGCGAGCGTGTGTGTATAGTCTTCACTCTTTCTGTCTCTCAATCAGAGATGCAGAATTTTCTCTCTCTCTCTCTCTCTCTCTCTCTCTCTCTCTCTCTCTCTCTCTCTCTCTGTGCGTGTTTGCGAGCGTGTGTGTATAGTCTTCACTCTTTCTGTCTCTCAATCAGGGATGCAGAATTCTCTCTCTCTCTCTCTCTCTCTCTCTCTCTCTCTCTCTCTCTCTCTCTCTCTCTCTCTCTTCCAAGGACTTTCATCCACCCTGGTTTCCGTCCCTTTCCATATTAATCATCCAGCGTCTCCCCGTTTGTCTTTTGGTCTGCTATCTGCAAGATGGGCTGATAAGTCAAAGACAGCAGATAAAGTCACAACAAGAATTCATGTACAAGCTATTTTAAAAGACCACTCTCCCCCGCCCCCCACCCCATACCAGCTTCCCCTCCCCACAATGGAAAACAATAGTAGCATAGTCAAACCCAGTAGTAACTAAATTAATATTATTAGCAATAGACATTTTCAAATGGTAGAGACTGAAAATTAAAAGTATCAATTATATGGTCAAAAGCAATAGTTATGAATTAAAATATACATTTAAATATGGGTAAAAGTAAAAAAAAATATATATATATTTAAAATATAAATGGACGGAGTTACCAAAGACTGAAATCAGCATCTATAATACAATAAATTATTGTAGGCGAAAAAAGGGCAGTTTTGAAACTTCAGCAGGTTCTGAACGAAATATAAAGTGCAATAAAGCTGTGAAAAATAGACAATAATAATTACGAAAAGAGTAAAGGTCTCAACGTAGAAGTAATTACTTAAGAAAATCAGACTTCAAACACCTATTGAGAACAAAAACAGTAATAAGAAGGTAGTAATTAAAAAAAAAGGTAAAAAATGCAATCGAGTTTTCTATACAGCGTATAGAAAACTCGAAAGGCCACCGAAAACAGATCTATCTCTCGGTGGTCTCGGTATAATTCTGTATGAGCCGCGGCCCATTAAACTTTAACCACGGCCTGGTGGTGGCCTATCCTATATCGTTGCCAGAAGCACGATTATGGCTAACTTTAACCTTAAATCAAATGAGAACTATTGAGGCTACATGGTTGCAATTTGGTATGTTTGATGACTGGAAGGTGGATGATCAACATACCAATTTGCAACCCTCTAGCCTCAGTAGATTTTAAGATCTGACGACGGACAGAAAAAAGTGCGGACGGACAGACAAAGCCGGCACAGTAGTTTTCTTTTCAGAAAACTAAAAAAAACAGGCCTCAACGGATCGAAATCTACAACATAAATAAGAATAAAAAAAACACGGTACAAAATACAAAGCTGGTCCCACTAACACATCAGTTACAAAAACACGAACCCGCAACTGAAAAAGTGGCAGCTTCGAAAAGAACCTTATAGTTAAAACAATAATAATGATTCGCAAATGCGCACTGAAACACTGCTTCGCCAACCGGGGTGACAGCTTGGCTTGCAATAATAATATTAATAATGGACAGGGAAGCGATTCCATTTCTCTGACTGAATAATTAAAAATGTGTAGAACAGGTATGCAAGCGCAAGCAATTAATAATTCAGGCATCGAAGTTCTCGAGCGATTTCAGTCTGCGCAATAATGTTTTGTTTGATGCTTCAACACTGGAATGTGCTTTGCGATTTCCAGAAGCTCATGCCAATATTTTGCCTTGTTTCAATGCAAAAATTGTTTTAAATTATTAACGGTTTTCATTCCTGTCTCGAGATTTTTCGTAGGAAACGCATGAAGCTGCCAGTGATGGAAATGACGAAATAATTTCGACTTATGTTTCATTGTTTTTAACCTGTTTTTACTGACCATGTCATTATTATAAACTACAGCTATCATTATTTTCATTGCTATAACATTATCTTATATTATCTGTATGCGTTGAACGGCGACAGCTGCTGGATATATCTTTGTCCTGTTATGTATGATACATCCAAGTATCCATTATTGTTTTATTTCATTGTCTCTCATTATTAATCCCTCACTGACAAAGACAAGGGATTAGTTTTTCCCTCTGTTTTTCATTCTGTCAGTCACGATTAATCGTGTCATCACAGCTACACGTTTCAAGATATTTCCGTCAAGCTTAGCACAGAGGCAGACCGTCATTTATAGATTTGTGTGTCTCAGTACAAACTTGACTTGTTTTTAGTCCCAAATGACGAAGTCGCTGGATAATAATTTCTCCGTCCGCTTGTCTGTCTGTCAGTGTGTCTGTCACACTGAACACTGTCCTACATAGTCGAAGGGAATTCAGGCAAACTGAATACATAGATATGCTACAGGCAAATCGTCTGTTTATTTTCCATTTTTTGTTGTTTTAATATAAGCTGGCCTTATCCCAGCACGGGCTCTTGCTCTTGGACACTCCGTAACGCTTTTCTTTCAATACAATCGAATGATCTGGGAGTTTTGCGTTCCAAGTCCGTAGATTTTGTGCATAACATTGAACTTTGCCAAAACATTTGAACTACTGTATAAAAGACAGACTCCATACATGACAACCATACAACTCAATAACGCCCTTCCAGAGGACGCCAGTGTTAGTGCCCTTTGAAACCATGACCTTTATCCTTCAAAAAAAAAGGATGACATGGCAGCATTCCTATTTCGCAAACACATCGTCACTGAGAAAACTGCCGGAGTTATCTACCTTTGCAAGAAGCATAATGGCGTGGTCTTTAACATTTCATGAATCAGAATGCTCTCAGAGGGAATTTGTGCATGTACTGCATTAGCAATGTTCTCAGAATTATCAATATTAAATAGTTTTCTTCAATACGATATTTTTAATCTTGCATTTCCAATGCATGGCTGCTAATCATTAGCGTTGTATCTTCTTTATGACTTGCATTCTGACTGACCAAGAATAATATTCAATAACGTTAAGATACTTCCATCGCTAGTATTATATGCATACCTCACAGATTCTGACTTCTCTCATCTTTAATGCTAGAAAGGTACATCTTCAATTCACTTAGGGAAATTGTATTTTTACCGACTTACCTGTACCTGCGTCATGCATTGTTATATCGCCATGAGCTGAAGTAAGGTAAGCATTCATTATTATTATTATTATTATTATTATTATTATTATTATTATTACCTCCACAAATGGCTATTTTATATGAGAGAGAGAGAGAGAGAGAGAGAGAGAGAGAGAGAGAGAGAGAGAGAGAGAGAGAGAGAGATCAACTAATATTTTATATGACAGAGAGAGAGAGAGAGAGAGAGAGAGAGAGAGAGAGAGAGAGAGAGAGAGAGAGAGCTACACGGCTTCAATCAATAAGAAGAAGAAGAAAAAGAAAAGAATATAAACGACTTTGCATTAATCTGTCCCCGTATTTACCTAAGTAAAACGTATGAAAGAGGAGCTTCCCTGGGTATGCCAGGGCTCGTCCCCGACAGAGTAAATAGCAGATATACATCCAATATTTGAAGTCAACTCCAAGAGGACATGGAAGCACGCCCTTAAAGTCCATGGACTTCGCATTGCAAAATCCGGGGGGACCATACTGAATAAAATGGGCTCGCTCGATTTGTTCAGTTCGTAAGTTTTCATAACGGCTGGGTCTCCTTCTCTCCGTCAGCAATGACCCTCCCTTTCGTTCATGTTAGATTAAGCTGGGATGTTGCTGGCACGGGCTCTTGCTCGCATTAAGCATACACACAAAAACACACACACACACACACACACACATATATATATATATATATATATATATATATATATATATATATATATATATATATATATATATATATATATCTTTTTTCACTTTACTTCTTTCTCTCTTTAGGAAACTGTGACGCCTGAAAAGATTACAGCCTGCTGAGTCCTCAGGGATGAGATTGCTAGCCCATTACCCTTTCCTTGACCACGGTGAATGTTGCTACCTGGTCACCGCTGGGCGCAGTGATGCGCGGTAACCGGCTAGCAATCCACGGGCCTAGCAAACGTATGTATAATTCAGTCACTAATGCTCAGCGCTTTTATCAACAGTTTTCATATTGAATTGGGTAAATTACTTTAATTCTTTAAAGTTTAAATAAAACAAATTAGCAAGAAAAGAGACCTTCCTCAACCAATCAAGTCATAAATAACACAGATAACAAATTGACTGTTGTCAAAGGAAGAAAATTACTTCGACCAATTGACCAATACCTTCCAGCACATGTATGTATGTGTGTGTGTGTGTATGCGTGTTTGTGTGCGCGCGCGCCCACATATGGGTACGTCTAAAGCAGCTGGATCTGACAAATACCAAGGGGGAACCTCTAATACCCTTAACTATTTTATCTTCCCTCCAGGGCGTTTCGAGTGGCACTCTGGCGTCCCTGCTTTCTCTTAGGGTGAAAAGGATAAAAAGGTTAATAGAGGCCAGTTCACCTTGTCTCTCCTGGTGGAATATACCGCACTGGGAGCTGAATTCATCACCTGAGTGGAATCATTAAAGTAACTGATCTTAGTAGTAAACATAGATATATATTTTTTAGTCAGAAATCTTATATTGGCAGTGATTATGATGCAAGAATATGAAGCAATTCTGAAGACCACAACGAGATTCGAACCCGTATCCGGAGTATCAGAACCAAGCGCACTTAGGCCTTAGGCTCTATAGTGACAAATGTATTCAAAAAGTGTGAAGAATTCGAGAAACTGAGAGGGCATTGTGGTTATTACAATTGCATGTTACATGCAATTACATCAAATCATATATCATAACTTGTATACGCAAGTATCTTACTTATTTATATAACCAGACTAGCTAAAGGAACAAGTATTCATTTATTTACACGGACAATTAAATCCGGTACAAATTTACCCTTTTGTAACCGTATCTCTTATTTTACCTCAAAAATCCAAGTAATGTCGTCACACTTCATTTTGCATAGTCATCCACAGTACGCGAAATAGATATATAAATGAATGAATAAATACATAAATAAATAAAACAAAATAAAACAAACAAATAAACAAAATTAGAAATAAAATAAATAAATAAAACAGAAACAAAATAAATAAAATAAAAATAATGAATACATACATAAATAAATAAAATCAGAAATAATATAAATAAGTAAAAACAGAAACACAATAAATAAATAAAAACAGAAATAAAATAAATAAATATATAAATAAATAAACTCGAATAACCTCAAGTCTTCAATCACTGTCTCCTTGGAGGATGATCTCATAACAACTTCGTCACTCGTTTCAAAACAAAACAAAACCTTTTCACGGACAAACATATATATAAAAAAAAAAAAACACGATAAACACCCAACAAACGCAGTCAACAACGACCTCATACGTCATCCTGAAAAAAAAAAAAAACATTGGGGAAACACCAAACGCTTTCATGGCAGGAAATGCAACGCCGAAAAAAAAAAAAAACGGTTTGACCAACAGTATTTCGTTAAATATGCATTCGAGTAGGTTGAGCCCGCTGCTTGATATTGGATCCAGCTCTTCAAAAATAAATATCGGAGGCCGAAGGGAAACAAATTCTTTATGCCAGCTCTCTATATCAAATGACACAACGAAGCTAATTGACTTATTGATTGACAGACAGGTTTTTGCTTTTTTTTGAAGCAGAGAGAGAGAGAGAGAGAGAGAGAGAGAGAGAGAGAGAGAGAGAGAGAGAGAGAGAGAGAGAGAGAGAGACTAACGCACAGAAAGAGACACGTCAAAGCGGAACAAATCTAGCAGCTTTTGATTACCAACGCGTACCGAAGCACACACTCTTTACAATAACAAATTAGCACAACTGTGGTTCAAATAAGTTTATATATATATAAGTTTATATATATATATATATATATATATATATATATATATATATATATATACACATATATATATATACACCAACGTTCACTCATTCTTAGCCAAAACAACCTCAACAACTTTAGCCACTTTTTTCACCTATCCAGAAGGATAACCGGTAGCCGTCCTAACCCATACACTTTGTGTAGTTCAACTCCTCTCTCTCTCTCTCTCTCTCTCTCTCTCTCTCTCTCTCTCTCTCTCTCTCTCTCTCTCTCTGGGCGTACGTATTGTTATCTTCTGCATTATCTGTTGGTCATATAAATCTAACAGAATCAAGATATAGAGAGAACATTAAATGTAAAAATAACTGAATAGAAAGTTCGAGATCTGGCGATGGGGTGAAGTATAAAAGAACTTGCTTTAAAGGTATCGAGAAACAAATATGAAACAAGATGCAATTAATTAAAAGTAACCGGAGAAGAAATGGATTACAAGTGGTGCTTGGGGTTACAGAGAATGCAAAAGTACAAAAAAAAAAAAAAAATATTGCGAAATGATGAAAAAAGGTTAAGCTTTCTGAAGTAGAAATACAATTAGTACAGCGTGGAAAAATGTAAAGATTCTGAGGTAAAAATCAAATCAGTACAGAGTGGATTGGTTTAACACGAGAAAGGCGCAGCTGAAAAAAACAACGAAAATCCAATTAAAAATCATGTAACAATAACATATAAATCGAAAATCATATAACAGGAAAATTGAAGGATATAAAAAATATATTTATTCCAAATAGCTAATAGTCGAAAGCTGAGGGTAATGAACTGATAACAAAAGTAATATATCTCAGTAACACTAATAGCAGTAATGATGATAATAGTGTACTAATATCAACCGTAGCATTAGTTTAATATTGGTAATACCGATAATAGTGGCACGAATAGCAATAGTAACAGTAGAAATATTGTAGTTTGATATAAAGTCTACCTCGCCCAATAATTGACAGAGGAATATTCTACCTTCCGCTTCTCCTCCTCCGCCTCCTTTTCTTCCTCCCCCCGATCCTCCTCCTCTTCCTCCTTCTTCTCCTCCTCTTCCTCCTCCTTCTCCTCCCCCTCCTCCTCGTCCCTCCGTACCGTTCCTCCCTCGCAGCATCCAATTCATCACGATCATCGTTCAAAGTGACACCTCACAATCACGACGTCCGGATTAGCCACGCCCCTCACGTCACTCACGCACCTCCACCCCCTCGTCCCCTCGCCACCTTCCACCTCTCCTCCTCCCGGAGGAAGACGTCTCCCGAATGACGCTCCCAACGAAGACGAGATCCTCGGCGCTGGGAGGTATACTTCGAGGAAGGATCAGGAGTTTTCGGTTGTTTACATGAACGTTCCAGCTCTCTCTCTCTCTCTCTCTCTCTCTCTCTCTCTCTCTCTCTCTCTCTCTCTCTTTGAAGTCACCGACACCCTATTCTCTTCCACCTCTCTCATATACATGTTTATAACGGACAACATACATTGTAACAATCACTTTTATCCCTCTCTCCCAATTGAATTACTGCAATCACTAACATCGAATGCAATTAATTCCCTCTCTCTATCTATCTCTGTCTATCCAAGTTCATTTTTCTCTCGGTATTTCATCACTGGTAGCTGCAATTATTACTTATTCTATATGTTAACGTATGAGTATATGTGGTTAATTACGAATTATGTGATAAGAAGTTCTATCAAGATTTTCAGTTTACATTTTGTCGTCGATGTTCATGATGCTTCCAGTGTCAAAATACAACAAAAAGAACGAAAATTAAAATATTAAAATAATGACTTTCGTTCGTTTTCTCGTGTTTTCGACACGTTAGCGCTGATAAATTAATAAATAAAGTCTTGAACGAACTAGGGAAAGGAAAGCAGCGATTGCAAACCTCCCACAAAACGACTAGCATAGTTATTACGAGACAGCGACGTTTGCGTTTCCTTCAGTGAGTAAAAGGACGTGAGTGACAGTTACTAAAAATCTACGTCATTATTTACTATCATCCTTTACAGCACATAAGTCGCAATATCAATAAAAAAAGGATGCAATCCATACTCAAATCCACATGTAAATGCAATCTGCCGTGCCTGAAGTGTAATGAATGATAAAAAACATGAGTATGCCTGAAGTGTAATGAATGTTAAAAAACATGAGTATGCCTGAAGTGTAATGAATGTTAAAAAACATGAGTATGCCTGAAGTGTAATGAATGTTAAAAAAACATGAGTATGCCTGAAGTGTAATGAATGTTAAAAAACATGAGTATGCCTGAAGTGTAATGAATGTTAAAAAACATGAGTATGCCTGAAGTGTAATGAATGTTAAAAAACATGAGTATGCCTGAAGTGTAATGAATGTTAAAAACATGAGTATGCCTGAAGTGTAATGAATGTTAAAAAACATGAGTATGCCTGAAGTGTAATGAATGTTAAAAACATGAGTATGCCTGAAGTGTAATGAATGTTAAAAAACATGATTATGCCTGAAGTGTAATGAATGTTAAAAAACATGAGTATGCCTGAAATGTAATGAATGTTAAAAAAACATAAGTAAACATCCGTTCCACTGATTACATGTAATCTTGCTGACATGCTTCTGGACAAACCTTCAAAAACATAATCTTTGCGAAAGTAACAAAGACCGAGTTAACTAATACATACGATTACTTTAATAAAACAACAACTATCAGCATTCAAAACAGACTGACGATGAGAATAAACCAGGAGAGACGATTGAAAATAATAATAATGAAAAATATGGTCAAGAAAGAGAAAAGACTATGCATTATCCAACCGACAAGGAAAAATGAAATAAAAAAAGACCAATAAAAAAAGTAAGAAACAGCTAAATCAAAACAATCAATTAGCCAGCCACCCAACAGACCACTCTCACTCAGCAGAGAGAGAGAGAGAGAGAGAGAGAGAGAGAGAGAGCAACGGAACCTTCCGACCTTGGAGATACTACGGAGGGAAGCCAATAAGAAAGCCCCCTTTCCTCTTTTGGAGAGGTCTGTTCCATGTCAACACTATCATACCTCTCTCTATTAAGATCCTGGTGGGTACCCTCCTCTTCCTCCTCCTCCTCCAAGACCCAGGAGACCCAAGAGCCCTCACAGTGTCCCAAGGAAGGGAGCGAGTCAATAGAAGCGGGCTGGCGACCAGCAGGAAAAGGCTGTCTCTGTCCCTCAGGTTTCCGAAGGGCACGCGCGTCTGTAGATAAGGGTGGTGGTGTCTTCGTTCTCTTCTGAAGGTTGCTGTTGGTTTAATCGTTATAAGGATTTTTTTTTATCATATGGTTGACTTTATAATTCATATTGCTGGTTTGGCATTAAGAGTAAATTTTGGTAAGTGACAGACTTTGTAATTTTAATTTCTACCGTTATTATCATTCCTAAAATATATTGCTCAATAATTTCTTTTATTTTGTTCTCTCTAATTCATCTACAGCTGGAAGGCTACACAAGGTTCAAACGTTTCCTTCACGTGTTTTGGAACGTTTTTCAAACTGAAATTTTTTGATAATTGTTTTATTACTTTATGATTTATACAGCTTTTCATTAGTTTATAGTTTACAGACAGTTTTACACGCATTAAGATATCATAATGTTACTTTACCCCTTTCGCCATTATATACAGAAAATTTAAAAATAAAACAGGCTATACAATCTTTAACTAACTTTTATTATTATTAGAAATCTTTTTCCATATCTGGGGACTTCCATTTTTACTACTATTATAATTAAAGGACTTTAAAATCTGACAGCTTTCATCATATTTATGTTAATTTTATCACCACTAAACTACATGATTATTTATACCCAGCATACTTTTAGCATTATAAAGGCGCCCGTTTTCACTTACATACTGTAGGTTTATCCAAAACTTTTTGACAAATCGCAGTTTTCAGGTGAGAATTGAAGATGTTCTGTCCAGAACATTTTCACTTGAAAATGGTGTTCCACGAGGAAGCGTCCTTAGTGACATACTGTATACTTTAGCTGTAAATTATAATAATAATCTACCTATAGGAATTAAAGGAAACCTGTACATGGATGATTTTGCCATATATTATTCAGCATCTCAAATAAAACATGCAGAACTAATCATTAATAAAAGCATAATAAAAACAGATGAACGGGCCTCGTCTATAGGCTCTAAATTTTCCATAGATAAAACTCAAGGAATCGTGTTTTATAAATATAAAAAGTAGAAAAAGGGTGAAGAAATAAATTTAAAAATCAGAAGCCATAGTATACCAATTGGCCAAACACCATCTTTGAATGATGTAGTATCTTATTCTTTATCTTAGTTTACTTTCTAATATTGGCTATTCATAGTCAAGGACAGGAGGAGCTCAAATCCCACTTGTGATTTATCTAAATACATTAAACTTATCTAAATACATTTGAAACTTTTTTAAATTCTACATGTGACGCTTTACATAAGAGAGATATTATTATTATTATTATTATTATTATTATTATTATTATTATTATTATTATTATTACTGCTCTACACTTATATTAATAATCTCAGTACAATATCTTGTAGAGTTGGAATTTTACTAACAGCTCTACAGAATGAATACATATATATATATATATATATATATATATATATATATATATATATATATATATATATATATATATATATATATATATATATATATATATATATGGAGTGACTGAAATTGGGGCCCATTGTAAAGTAAAGGGGATTTACCGAATATATATATATATATATATATATATGGCAAGTTCCAATACGCCACAATTTCAATCACTCCCAGCCAAAGGGAAAACACCTTACCCCGAACACATCAGTAAGCTACAAGCACAAAGGCATAAATAGAGTGAGAGATAACAAGGATTGACAGGCAAAGAGAGAGAGAGAGAGAGAGAGAGAGAGAGAGAGAGAGAGAGAGAGAGAGAGAGAGAGAGAGAGAGAGATGCACTCCATAGTCTCTATACCAATTAAATAGGCTAACAAACTTTCCCAATAAAAGTTGAACCCAGTGAAACTTTCCATATAATTTGCATGGTTTAAGGAAGAGAAGGGAGGGGAGGGAGGAGGGGAGGGGGTGGGAGGGGGGGAGGGGGTGGGAGGGGAGGGGAGGGGGGAGAGTTGTGGGGTAGCGTGAGTAGGGTGGGGAATGATGATGATGATGATGAGGAGGAGGAGATGGGAAGGCGGGGAGGAGGAGAGGGGGAGAAGGGAAGGAGGGGGAGGTGGAGGAGGAGGAGATGGGAAGGCGGGGAGGAGGAGGAGGGAGAAGGGAAGGAGGGGGTGGTGGAGGAGGAGGAGATGGAGAGGTGGAGGAGGAGGAGTGGTGTCTGAGATGGGAGGTAATGGGATTGAAAGGAGAGAAATTAACTTTACATCCAAAGCAGGGATTGGCTCTGAACGTTCACAAATTAAAGGAGAATCCTCTTTTAAAGACAAAGCCTCCGGTCGTGGAACACTCCTGGATTTTCAAATTCCAAAAACCTTCTGTCGCTATAATAATAATAATATTATCAACAACAATAATAATATTCTTATTTGGTAACATAGTGCACATAATATAATTGTTAAATCTTTTGACTATCACTAACAATTTACAATAATAATAATAATAATAATAATGAATTTCAAAGCAATTACAAACGAAAATTGCTATTGTACTACTATCAATACTAACCTAGACATCTAATGAAAACTAGAAACATTTACGAAACTCTGCGGAGAAATCTATCTGTTTTTAACCGATATTCCACGTTGACAATGCAACTCCTATCAATAACAATATTTGAAATTTTGAACGGAAGGAAATTTCACGTTCAATGTGTACAAAAATAGTTACAACAAGTTTCAAAAAGCCCACTTATATAAATCACACTGCCTTATTTATTTTTCTCTTAAGCAGGAGGTTACTCAGTGACACAGAAGGTGTTTTAGAGCTTTCGTTCTCTCATCATGGATTTGTTACGTTTCAAAGCTCGATGTTGTCTTCGAAACTATTTAAATGTAAATATTGTAATTTTGTTAATTTTAAATAAAAGTTAAAAAAAAAGAAAGTTACTCAGGATCTAATTCCGGAGGAGAACAGGAAGAAGAATGTAAGAAATAAAATATACTTCTACAAGGAATGGGAGACGATAATAATAATAATAATAATAATAATAATAATAATAATAATAATAATAATAATAATGTAGATTTTAATGATAATTATAGCCACCTTGCCAACAAGCTAACAAATAACGAATATATTCATATCGCAATAATAATAATAATAATAATAATAATAATAATAATAATAATAATAATAATAATAATAATGGTGTTTTGAATGATAATGATAGCCACATTACAAACAGGCTAACAAATAATGAATACATTCATATTTACTTACAAGCTCATCAGACCAGGGGTTGTCCCTCTGAAAGTGACTTTTATTCGTAGAATAAAGTCAGGTCCTGTTTATAATATGATAATGTAAGCAGCCATTCACATCATTTAATTTGCTCGCGTAATTGTCCTAACTTAAATGAGGCATGAAACTGATTTGCCTTTCCCAGTTATTCCTTTTTTTCTAAACTGACAGACGGCGAAGAATTGGCGTGCGCAAAACGAGGGAAAATTAGAGCCCAAACGACGAGGAATTAGAACGGAATTAGAGGCAGCGATGGTGAGAATTAGAAGGGAGTTTAAAACCGGCAATGCCGGGAATTAAAAGGGGATTCAGAGCGCGACAGTGGTGGGAATGGGAATTAGGCTCTACAATTTCCATTTCAAGTCGGAAAATTCTATCCCACCCCCCCATCCCCACCCCCCGCCTTAATGCATTACAGCTAAATTAAGCCGACCAATGTTATGCCACTGAAGTTTTCCATTGCGAGGGGAAAACTTGTTGGATTTCATGGTTGGGAAATTCCAATTTGAAAGAGAAAATTGTCATAAAAAAAAAAAAACTGTAGGAATTTTTGAAGAGGGGAAAACCTTTGAGGTGGTCGCTGCCTGATTTCCATCAACGTTAATTATGAATATAGAGGCTGGGTGGCCCTATTTTCCCTATTTTTTATCATTATCATCATTATTCCGTTCTTTGATTTAAAGGGCACGTAACCCGTAGATTTGCAGTGTTTTTATTCAACGTGCGGTGGGAAAATAAGATAGTGAATGGAATGGAGTAAAACAGAATGAAAATGTTGGTAACAATTGCTAGTTCATGTCTCTGCATCGTTCATTGTGACAATTTAAGTAAATATAAAATGTAACATCCAGATTGTGTTTCTCGCAAACTGACAGAAACCACAAACACGCAACGTTCATTTCAAATAAGATAATATACTGCTCACATAAATTAAAACCTGCAAGCTCTTTCATTTACTTCTTCTAGAGTTAAAAAACTAAATGACAGTACAAAATATCGGTAGAACAATAGCAGAGAAAAAGAAAATGGAAAAGCTATTTGCTACTTCAGAGACTCTGCTGTAAGTTTACATGATTAAAGTCAACCTGTGTTGGTGTAAGCGTGACCTTGAATCAGTGAGATTAAAAAGGATCACCTCAGCTAAATAAACAGCCGTAAAAGTGAACAAGAATGGAAACCTGTTAAACACACAAAATACTGCGAAAATAAATAATTGTAATGAGAATCCAAGAATAATTCTTAGCAATCTATGGACAGCGTAACTCCGTCCTGGCCACTCAACAACAAAAAAGGTAACAAAACAAAGAAACAAGCAAACAAAAACAAAAGAAAATATTGAACGAACGCATGCATGAATTTTTTGTTCGTAAGTGGTTAAGGAGTAGTAAAAAAAGGATTCCACATCTACTAGCCAACTGATAAGCATCAGAACCACAGAGAAAATATACATATTTCATAATGTATGAAATGGTGTCCATGGTGAAACGATCGTGAACTCTGATCTGACCGACCTCAAAAGCTAATGATACATACACAGTCACCTCACGACTATAAATAACAGGTTTCACACAATTCTGTTCATTTAATCCCCGAGACATTAAACAAATATAATCACAAAATCAAACACACAAAATCAAACACACAGCCTCCTCGCAACCCCGAAGTTGGAACGTAATAAGAAGTACAAAAAGACCGCAATCTCCCACAGAATTCTCCTCCGGCGACTGTGTAAAAATACTTTCGCTCACTCGAAACCCCGAGAAGGACCATGAAACATCTCAAGTTGAAGCTGAGAGTTCCTGCACTTGAGTTATGATGGATGTCATACACTGAGAGAAATGGGTCGGAATGGAGGCGAGGGAGGGGTTAATACTCGAAGCATTGCCTGCACGGATGGTTTTTTTTTATTTTTACAAAGGAGAGAGAGAGAGAGAGAGAGAGAGAGAGAGAGAGAGAGAGAGAGAGAGATTCTTCTTGCAATCTCTCGCTAGACTCCCTCCTAAACAGGCGAGAGAGAGAGAGAGAGAGAGAGAGAGAGAGAGAGAGAGAGAGAAATTCTCGCGACCTCCCACCAAAGACCCCCTCCTAAATAATCTAGAGAGAGAGAGAGAGAGAGAGAGAGAGAGAGAGAGAGAGAGAGAGAGAAATTTTAGCGACCTCTCACCAAAGACCCCCTCCTAAATAATCTAGACAGAGAGAGAGAGAGAGAGAGAGAGAGAGAAAGAAAGTCGTGATGAGAAAAATTCCAAGAAAAGGAAGCCATCAAAATAGCTTCTGTATAAATAAAAAGAAAATAAACTAATGGCCTTCATTATAAGTAATCAGGCGACTGCAAAGAATTTACAGGCCAAATACAGAAAAGTTATATATATATATATATATATATATATATATATATATATATATATATATATATATATATATATATATATATATATATATATATATATATATATATATATATAAACACTCCCCTTTTTAACACCACAATAGCTCTTCCCGGGATCAAAGACGGCACGCAAAGGGAATTCAAAGGCGAACCTCCGTTCTCCCGATTAACAACATGAAAGACTGAAAGAAAGAAACCAGGGTCGAGGAGAGGAAGAAGCCGTTTCAAGGCCAACACTTTGAAACCAGATTACTCGAACTCTGAATAGAGCATTTATACCGTGCAGGCATTTGAAATTTTCAAACGGACTTATTTATTCACTTATTTTAATTCACGTCTGTGAAAGTCTAGGTTTGAATGTACTTTCAGACGATTCTACTTCCGATAATGCGAGGAACAGCAGTAGTAATGATAGTGGTTGTAATGGTATTCGTAGTATTTTTTTTTTTCTCCTAGTTTCCTTTCGAAAAGGAATTTCCTATTGATTTCCAACAATTATGATCTCCAACTAATTCCTCCAAAATTTTTCTTTAAAGTACTTTCTTCAAGTATGGATCCTCCTAAACAGACTCTTCTCGTTCTAAATATTATCTTAAGCAAATTTGCTTTAAAGTTCGATCTCTATACCTGTTTTAAATACGATATTATCTTAGCACTTCAAAAAAGTATTTTATCTTAATATTCGTCTAAATGAAATTTGAACTCGGTAATTCTTTAGATTTAATATAATTTTACTCTCAATGCATTGTCTTTTAGATTCCTTTCAAAAATCCTTTTATTTAACATCCCTCCAAATGTATTCTACCGCTGTTTTCCTTCAATGTTAATCTAATAAGAAAACAATATCCTATCCTTTTCACCTCAAACGACGATTTGCCCTCAGCCTCCCTCCATTGATAACCCCTTCAGTACTCCTCAAAACCTGATTTCCTCTTAGCTTTCCTCCAATAATGATTCTACGAGTTTCCTCCAATACTGATTTCCTCTCAGTTTTCCGCCCTCAGCCACCGTTGCCTCCCCAGAACTCGCCTCTCCAATCTTTCCTTTTCAGGTCGCCTGAAAACATCTTTTGCAGTCTTTGGAGCGAGGAGCTGGGGTTGGGGAGGAGGGGGAGAGGAGGAGGGGGGGGATGGGGTGGGAGAGGGTGGTAGGAGTGTAAGACCTGGATAAAATTGGGGAGAGGTATTTGCCACTAACGTCTTGAATTCCAAAGTCGTTTGTTGAAAAACATGAGAGAGAGAGAGAGAGAGAGAGAGAGAGAGAGAGAGAGAGAGAGAGAGAGAGAGAGAGAGTTCCTGGATGTTTCAGTCTTCCATGGCTCATTTAATCACAGAGAGAGAGAGAGAGAGAGAGAGAGAGAGAGAGAGAGAGAGAGAGAGAGAGAGAGAGAACTATACGTAAGGAACTATAAAAACCTCCTATCTAGGCTCATAAACACACACATGCACACACGCACACACAAAATCATCAAAGCAAAACAATAACTGATGCTCTCTTTAATTAATTCTCTTTCAACGGAAGTACAAACCAATTTACTAGTAAGCACACAGAAATGAATTTAAGGAAGACAAGCAGTTATGAAATACAAAATCATTTAAAATCCTAAATCTCTTGAAGTGATTATCCCCTTGCTTTTCAGATATGAACTACGATAATCAAGCGAGCAAAACGCACACACACACACACACACACACACATATATATATATATATATATATATATATATATATATATATATATATATATATATATATATATATATATATATATATACACACACATACTTATACAGTATATATATATCTCTCGAAATAACAAATTCCATGTACCTCTAATTAAGTCATTCAAAATTCCACATAAGACCATTTATATTCCAATTCCTACCCACTCATCCGCCTTATTAAAACATTCGAATCAAAGCGACCTATATATTCCAGAGCGAGCCGAAACTCTCTTTGCCTTTAGACTTGAAAACCAGATAACAATTTCAGGTTTCAGAACCTTTCACTTTATTCTCGGCCGGAAAACGTGTTGACCTCGCAAAATTCGGAAATTCAACTTCAAAACCCACACACAACTTTCCGTTCGATTTCCGACATTTCGGTTTCAAACTGAACAGATATCCTTTTTTACCCTTCGGTCATTTGAGGTCAGACAAACCACAGAGAAGGCTTTGTGGTCAAAAAGATATATAAGTTTCAAGACTTCTAAATAACATTTATAAATTCAAACTTACACAAGTCATGCGTTTTCGAATAAGCGATAGAATTCAAATTTCATTTACTTAACCAATTAAAACTTGAAACCTCACTGACTTCAAATCTAAGTATAAGTAAGCATTCCCGTAGGTGTAGTGCCGTCAGTGCAACTCACGTGGTGCACTGTAGGCATTACTTAAAGTTCTTTGCAGCGTGCCTTCGGCCCCTAGCTGCAACCCCTTTCGTTCTTTTTACTGTACCTCCTTTCATATTCTCTTTCTTCCATCTTACTCTCCACCCTCTCCTAACAATTGATTCAAGGTGCAACTGCGAGGTTTTCCCCCCTGTTATACTTTTCAGACCTTTTATTGTCAATTTCCGTTTCAGCGCTGAATGACTTCATAAACCCCAGTGCTTGGCCTTTGGCCAAAATTCTATATTCAGTAAATAAGCATACCGACTTTCAACACACCAGCCTTTCAGTTTTCAAGGAAATTGCAAATGAAAATATGAGCAACCGTTCGACCTCGTCACTTCAGTCGATTTCATGACATTCAAAAGATCCTTTTACATAAAGACCGCTTGTTATCAAAATATATCAAAACCCGTTCAGCTTCTAAACGTCTCCGGATTCTCAAAATAGAATTACATCGGTCGTCTGTCGTTTGCTTGCAAACTAAAGGAAAATACTTCTGGCGTATTTTTTGCTCTATATACAGATTAATCATGATTTTAAAATATACAAAGACGCGTTTCAAAATTCATGGTTCCAAATAAACATATATATATATATATATATATATATATATATATATATATATATATATATATATATATATATATATATATATAATATATATATATATAGATATAGATATATATATATATATAGATAATATATATAGATATATATATACATACTGTATACATATATATTATATATATACACATATATATAAATATCAGTTTTACAGTTCTAATACATTTATAAGTACTCTCACAGAGATCAGTCAATCACATGATAAATGAAGTAATTAAAGTGAACTGTCATTTGCATTAGTGTGTATTCACAAAAATAAAATACACCTACAGGGAAAAAATTGAAGGAAATTACAAAAGATATATATATATATATATATATATATATATATATATATATATATATATATATATATATATATATATATACATGTATATATAAATATATATATATATATATATATATATATATATATATATAGATAGATAGATAGATATAATATATATATATATATATATATATATATATATATATATATATATATATATATATATATATATATATATATATGTATAAATAATACGACAAGACCTTAAACCTTAATAAGCAAACTAACCCTGTCCTAAACATCCGTACATGAACACGTGAAAGCGTTCGTCTAAACGAACGTCATGAAAGGGTTAATAAAGAAGCTGAAAAGGCTGCTTATGAATAAGGGGGGACTGGAGGGGCTACCTCCCCCACCCCCACCACCTTCCCTGATGGGGTACCCATCAGTCAACGTTAATTTAAAAGTGCACTTGCGTTGAAAATCTTCATGACACGGCTGCACCGAATGGGTGTTTGTGTGAAAATGACAAACACTGTAGATTTCACTTCGCGTTGAGAATGTAGTGAATTTGTTTATATATATATATATATATATATATATATATATATATATATATATATATATATATATATATATATATATATATATATATATATATATGTATGTATGAATGTATGTAATATATATATATATATATATATATATATATATATATATATATATATATATATATATATATATATATAGTCTCTGATCTCGTTAAAAGTATTAATGGCCGATAGTATGTAAATGATATAGCACTGGAAATAATTGTAAGACCTTATATAAATTGGAACCCTTACTTGTATCGGAGAAAAAAAATTTATGAGAATAAAAAAAAAACTATATAAAATTGCAAGATCCCCGTAAGAAGAGAACACTATAAATGGACGAAATAAAAAGGTAATTACCATAATTGTTCAGCCAACTCCAATTAAACAAAGGCATGCACATACGATAAAACAGTATTTCGGAATAGGCCTACACGTGTTTGTATAATTAATATAACCATAATGACCTCATAACTTTACGATTTCTTCAAACTTTTTGGATACAAGAGGAATTTTGGTAATTTTAGTTATATAATCATCTAGCAAAAAGTTATCAGTATATTAAATAAATATATTCACATATATCTAAACCTGTACGGAATGTGGTTACACATGCAAACCAAGCAATTATGTATTTACACACACACGAATATATATATATATATATATATATATATATATATATATATATATATATATATATATATATATATATATATATAAACATATGTATATATATATATAAATTTATATATATACTGTATATATAATACAAAAAATATGCATAAACACACAGGCAATCGAAAACACACACACATCAATATAAATAAATCAAATCACTCAAGATATCCTCCGAGTCATCCCTTCCATCCCCCGACCTTCGGAGCAAGAGCCCGTGATGACATTACGAAATGAACCTAATCTAACAGCATCAACAATGACAACAACAACGCGCAGACGCTCGCAGCGTCGGCCTCTCTCTGAAAACTGGAAACCTCGACAACAAAGACAGATGGTCACCGATGACTCAACCTGCATCGGGGGAATATTAGGGAAGCCGTGTATCATGATTAAGGGGTATCAGTTTGACTTATTGGCCCAGGGTATCAGGTGCGCCGGTGACAGTCTGAGTCTATCCTGCCCCCTCCCCCTCCCCCCACTTCTCGCTACCCAAAGCAGAAGGTACCGACTGCAGGATGCGCTCTACAAGCAGACGAGGCCGCCGCGGATGCGTTTGTTAAACTGCTTGCTTGAAGGCATGCACACTATGGTCACACCATTAGAATGATAATGACCCTCCCTCTCCTGGCCAACCAAATACACATAAGCAAAACATCTGCATAAGCATTCGTGAAATCCAATGCATACTTATAAAATATAAGGGAGCGAGACTAAATAAAAGTGAAAATTAAAGAAAAACAAACACATGCATACATGCATGTACAACTTACGTGCATTCATGAATTCACACTCAATCAGAGACATACACAGGTTTTTGCCGATGCAATTCAAGCACAAGCACATAAATGTCATTTGTGGTTTAGCACGGTCTGGTACAATTCACATGTAAGCACATACACTTCGTCAATATATAATCAAGTCGGATTTATACACATACAGTGCAAATATACTACGTACACTACACAACATACACGGGCTCCAATACTTCACCTCTTCATCACAAACATATATGCCTTCAATGGTTTACGTAACAACACAAACACTGTGTATATGTACAACCAAGTACAGTTCACAAGCATCCACATACACCACATTCTTTATCCAGACACATAAACAAATATACTATGTACACTACACAGCATACACTAGCGCCAGTACTTCATCTCTGCATCATCAAATCCAAACACAAACGCATACACACCCTGTATGACTAAAAAACGCTTTGCCTACGAATAATCAAATTCGAATACAATTGCATATTTATCCTCTGAGCCACAAACATAAACGCATACGTACAATACACTTCACATGCGAACACAAACACTTCCACAAGCACTCCAACCAAGCACAATCAATTCAAACAGACACACATCGTAATGCAACTTGAGTGCGGACACACAAACACACACACACACACACACACACACACACACACACACACACCCGGGTACGCTTCACGCAAACACACAAGAGAAGTCCGCAGCGCCGGTTCAATACGGACACAGAATATTAATTCGCCTGACGGCATGACAAAGACACGGCACAATAATGCCAATTCGGATTGGAGTAGCCCATTTACCTTCCGCCGGATTGGGTCCCTAAGCCCTAAAACACTTCCGCCGTCTCGCCAAAATATCCCTTTTCGGTTTGGTTATCCGGAGGTAAGAGATGTTGCTCTATCAAAAAAAAAAAAAAGTAGTAATTCGGTGTACATGAGTATGTATGTATGTATGTATGTATGTATGTATATATATATATAATGTATGTATATATATATAAATATATATATATATATATATATATATATATATATATATATATATATATATATATATATATATATATATATATATATGAATAGTCTTGAGTGCTGTAAGAGAAAATCATATCACTATTTTTGTTCATCTTCCTCATGGATTTTACAACTGGAACAGAAAGGGAATATTTCATTGTTGTAACAAAACTGGCAGGCTCACAATACAAGAAGGATGCTGTTTTGGTCAGAAAAACTCAACAAGATCTAAAAAGCTGAAGCTTCCTTAACAGAACGCATAGTGTTTCTAGAGACAGAACTTAGAATAAATCGAAGAAAAACATATAAAATAAAGACTAAGTATGCTCAAAAGGATGAATTACAATAGACCATGATGGGATGAATGATTCTGAGCCTTTCAAATATATTAGAACCAAATGATATCCAATACACGTTCTCTTTGGTTAGAATTTAGTGGAAAGCTTAATAAGCCAAATAAAACAATGGGCAGGACTAAGTAGCTTAAGAAAGTGAGATTTCATCTTAGTCTTGTAGACTTTGTACTGTTGTACGGCATGAATCATGGTATAACAATTAAACTATATATATTATAATATATTTTATCTATTTGGGAATGAAACTTTAAAAACAATATTAACAGTCAGATGCCTAAATAGAGTAAGAAATTATCCCATGAGCGAAATTTCGAAACTTTCACTTGTAGATGAGATAAAAATGAAAAGGAGATGGCGATAGCTTGGACGTGTCTTTCGCACTACCCAGGAGAGAATAGTAGGCGGTTGCGTCAGCTGGGCTCCTGTGGGTGCCAAAAGAGTTGGAGTACCCAAACGCACGGGGATGAGAACTTTGAGACGGAAGGCTGGAGATGAGGGAGATTTGTGGAAGAGAAAGAGCAGGAGAGATACGAATGGCAGAATTTCACAAAGGCCTTGTAAGTCTCCCCTGTGTTGCTGGCGATGAGGATGATGCTATAAGAATTGAACTGAATTGAACTGAACGTAGAATTTTGGCCAAAGGCCAAGCACAGCGACCTTTGAGGTCATTCAGCACTGAAACGGAAACTGACAGTAAAAGGTTTGAAAGGCGTAAACAGGAGGAAAACCTCGCAGATGCACTATGAATCAAATTATTAGGAGAGGGTGGAAAGTAGGATGGAAGAAAGAGAATATGAAAGGAGGTACAGTAAAAGAAATGAAAGGGGTTGCAGCTAGGGGCCGAAGGCACGCTGCAAAGAACCTTAAGTAATGCCTACAGTGCACCACATGAGGTGCAATGACGGCACTACCCCCCTACGGAAATGATGACGTATGAGAGTAAACTGGAGAAAGCCTCAATAAGGTTATGAAATATATAAATGGAAGCCAGGAAGATGATGTTAAATGGATAGAGGAAGAATAGAAACGAGATTATATTGTAGATAATACTATCACAGAAGAGGTGAGTTACCGAACAGGTGAAGCAAGAAAGGTAGCGGGGTGCATGTAAAAGATCGGGTACAGACTTCATATCTCCACGAAGTTGAAGGTCTGAATTTATGAAGGGATCGTTGAGCCAATGCTCCTTTATGGAAGTGAATAGTGGATGCTGAACTCAAGCGGAAAAAACAAGACTGAAGGTGTCGAGATGATCTGTTCGCGTAGCATATGCGGAACAAGAAGAGAAACGGAAGAGGGGTATGGAGATATGCCAGTGATGAAATTGTTATGGTAAGGGAAAAGAGAGCTCATGAGTGGTCTGAAAGGAAGCATGAGCGTGCATTCAAGCTAAGGGTGAATGTTGCAGAGTATAAGGGGGGGTTCGGCGTGCTACCCATGAGTCCTTTGTGTAAGGGTAGAACGACTTATGTTTTATGCACAAGGTCATACACGATTCAGCACTTAAAATACAAATACGGCAGTGATCTTTGCATTGTTCGTTCTTTAAAGACATCCCCTGTCTGAAGAATCAGCTTAATGTTGAAAAAAAAATATAGAGAAAAAACAAAGGGCTAAGCATTAAGTCTAATAAATAAACAATAATAATTAACTATGCTAATAAAATATATTAAATGAAACAAACAAAACTAACAAATATTCATGAACGACCACCAAATAACAATTTCATGAATATATCAAGATGGTTTGAATTTGAAGATAAAAAATTGATATTATTTGTATAAAATATTTGACGAGCGAATACGTAACTACTTTACGTGTTCGTTATCCGATAAATCCATTATTATCGAACAAGAACATGCAGCTGAGCTCAAGACTTTGCCAAAAACCAGCAACACACCTCTATGAAATGGATAAGAAGGTCTGCATGAAAGAAAATCATCAAATCTCCAATATTATACATGACAAGTTATTAGTCTGAAAGGGGACATCCAACGATGCTTCTACAAAGTTTCGTTAAAGTTAATTTATAGGATCTTCGAGATATTTTATTAACATACACATACGTACACACAGACACGCATATACATACCATGGTTGAAAACATTATTTCCTCTACATTTGTTGAAGGCAAAAACTGTAAGTATATTTGTCCTGCTGACTAATGAAACTGAAATTTAATTTAGAAATATATTTCAGTGTTAATCAATTTATACACCGAAAAAAAAGCAAAATATGATAATACAATTATGACATAGGGAAAGGCGTGGCAACAATGTTTATGTAAAAAACACGAACAATTTTTTTTAAGATAAACACGCAAAAATCAATTATGTTAAAACTGCCCAAACTGCACATGAAATTTGAAAAAAGTAAAATTAATAAAAAAAAGTCAGTTAAAAATGAAATTGCATGTTATATAAAATTATGTTAAAAGACAGAAAAGAGAAAGAAATCAATCAGAGAGAGAGAGAGAGAGAGAGAGAGAGAGAATTTAATGAAGAGACCTCAAGCATCCGTCTTTCTCATTAGCTGGTCGCAGGGCTTACGTCACATCCTGGTCCTTGGGGTCATATTTTCATTTTCGGATGTTTAAGATTATCTGGCGTCCCAGAGAGAGAGAGAGAGAGAGAGAGAGAGAGAGAGAGAGAGAGAGAGACCAAGACTGTGATGACATTCCATTAGGAGTGGAGAGGAAAAGATGTTCGACACATGTATTTATGATTTTGCATGGGTGTGTGCGTGTGTATGTGTGCGTGTGTGTGTATGTCTTTGCATGCGCGCGCGCATGATTATTTCATGTCAATTTTCTCTTTATTGCAATACGTTATACCACTACCTTCCTATACCTCCCTCTCTTTCAATCACTCTCTCTCTCCTTACGTAAATACATTCTCTATATAGATCTCTCTACCTCTCATTCTCATTAGGTACGTTTTCTCTCACTCTCCGTAAGGTACTAGGTACATTTCCACTCTCTCTCTCTCTATCTATCTCTCTTTCTCTCCCTTCCTTCACTTAGGAATTAATGAAGGCTCCTTACGAAAGATTGGGCAGCCAAGTTAATTCCTTCAAGGGCCACGCTGCTGGCCAGATGCCAAAAAGCGTTCCAGTCAAGGACCAGCAATTTTGTTCCCTGCGTTGCGGGGTGGAGGGGAGGGCACTTATATTGGAGGCTGGCACTAACAATATGACTTGAGGGCCCAAAGTTTAACCTATTAGGGGAGAGAGAGAGAGAGAGAGAGAGAGAGAGAGAGAGAGAAATGTATGGACCTACTGTCGTAATTTTGGGGAATGAAATTCAGGAATGGATGCCGACACAAAGAGAAAGACGGAGACACAAACACGCTAAGAGACGTTATTGTTTGAATAAGA
>NC_089753.1:41651412-41686412 GCF_040412425.1 Macrobrachium rosenbergii | reverse complement strand
GGTTCGGATTCCACAATAAGCTGCAGGTCCCGTTGCCAGGTAACCAGTTGGTTCTTAGCCACGTAAAATAAATCTAATCCTTCGGGCCAGCCCTTGGAGAGAGCTGTTAACCAGCTCAGTGGTCTGGTTAAACTAAGATATACTTAACTTTTTAACTTATATGACAACCAACCCCTAACCCGTGTGCCGTCAACCCCCGGTCGGAAGCAACCAGTCCAAATACGAGTCAGTACGTAGAACCCACAAGCCATTTGATCACCGTCATATCATGGTCTCTCTTCAGATCCGAGAGACAACACTGGATCTATTTTTTTTATGGGGATTCTGGAGAACCAATACTGTACAACGAAAAACGATAACAAGTATTTTAAGAACTAAATCGCGCGGGGGGGGAGGGGGAGGGGGGGAGGTGTCTTTTGCCGATATATCGGAAGCCGATAAGTGGTCATTTTCGTCTGCATCTTCGGTATGACCTAATAATCTATTCGTAAATAAATTAGTCAAGACGCGATGCCAATAGCGGTGCTCCTCGGATGCTGAGTCGTGTGGCATCAGCGTCTTGACCTCGTTTCAGCCCGCAGCGCAGCGAGCGATCACAGAGTGGTAAGAAATAGCAAGTCTTATTTAAAATTCAAAAGCAGATTGTCCTTTCACAATGAAATGCTGAAGGCAACTTCAAGTCATAAGCACAGCGCAACAGAAATTTTATTTTTGCCCGCAAGCAAAGATCAAAATGTTTTTTTGACAGATGCGATGCTTATTCGTAACTATATTTTGGGATAATAATTTCATTTTACCATAACACTCAATTTGCCAAAACAACGGGTGATTTTGTTTCTCAAGAACCCAAATTTCGTTTTCGCAAAACAGTTTATAACAGATACAGAGAATTATGCTTGAATCCTGAACCCTAAACCAACCTTTTATTTCATCCAACAGCCAAGCTAATGGTTATTTCAGGAACGAAAATCAAAAGTTGGAATATACTCTAAAATCGAAAATCAAGCGTAAACTTAATTTCCTACTTTCAATAAAAAAAATCATTTGAACCACCCACTGGAAAAATAATAATTTCACAGCCAAACAGGTCAAACAGTAGCAATAATTAATCCTGAAATACTTAAAAACCTATGCCATAATTGGTAATAATGCCACCTTCCGTTATAAGCCAAACGTAAATCTCGAATCATGGCAAAGGACGTGTAATTTACCAATGACTTAACACCTTACATAAATAATAATAATCATAATAAACCACATAAAGCATAACATTCGTCAACACTGCAAAAGAAATAGTCTTTACTAGTCTGTAATAAAGGACTGATTATTACCAGTCTGAAACATAATAAAACAAGTACTGAAAAATATGCGCAAAAGTTTCTTCGGCGCAATAGAGTTTTCTGTACAGCGTGTAATCAAGGCCACCGAAAACGTATGAGTCACGGCCCATGAAACTTTCAGGCACGGCCCGGTGGTGGTCTGTGCTATACCGTTGCCAGGTCTGCAATTCGGTATGTTTGATAACTGGAGGGTGGGTGATCAACATACCAATTTGCAGCCCTCTAGCCTCAATAGTTAAGATCTGAGGGCGGACAGAAAAAGTGCGGACGGTCAGACAAAGCCATCTTAGTTTTCTTTTACAAAAACTAAAATTATCATAAAGACGACAAAACCATCTTCACCACTCAATCGGAGACGCGCCTCAATTCTCATAACTATATTTATAACAGGAAAACAAAAATGAGAAAGAGAAAACCGATGCTCCAGTGGAGATCACTCAATCCCAGAAACAATATAAACAATCATTGGATTTGCCTTAACATCATAATAAAAGACAAATGAGAAATGCGATCCATTTTGAAATCAAGTCCGTCTACAAACTGCGGGGGATTCGCATGATGGCTTCAAAGAGATCAAAGGAGGCTATTGAGAGAGAGAGAGAGAGAGAGAGAGAGAGAGAGAGAGAGAGAGAGAGAGAGAGAGAGGCTGTCTGAAAATGCCGCTCAGTCGTGGTTTCTTTCATGGAATTTGAACAACATGAAAAGACACGGAAAGTGTTCATATCATGAGAGAGAGAGAGAGAGAGAGAGAGAGAGAGAGAGAGAGAGAGAGAGATCCATCGTCGTGGCTTTCTTTGGTCCCTTAGGTTTTGTCATGATGCCATAATGATAATGATAGGCTGCAGAGTTCCTCAGTAGAAGGGGATGAAAGGGTCCATTTTTCGTTTTATTTCATTAGTCATCAGATTCTTCCATTACCGTTTTCGGACAAGTCATTTACATTTTTGGAATTCTTTCCATCGCAGCAACAACAACAACAACAATAATAATAATAATAATAATAATAATAATAATAATAATAATAATAATAATAAAACGATGAAAAGCGAATTAGGGTAACTTCGAACTAGCACGCAGTTCTTTTATCACAATCAAAATGACCATACACAGACAAATCTTATTTAATTCACGCAAAAAAAAATCACAAAGCATACTAATAAAAGCATAGATTACAAAAACAATAAAGCACAAAATACTAGATTCAGAAGGGTCCCGGCAGCAGCAAGCAATCTGATCGTCTTGCTGCTTGGGATGAATGCAAAGGTCCATATCAGGCCCCTTACCCCTCTCTGAACCTTACCTTACCTTGGGCAAGGGTTCAAGTTGCCTTTAAAAGGCCGGCTGATTATTATTATTATTATTATTATTATTATTATTATTATTATTATTATAAAAACCAACCAACCAAATAACCAGGGTTCATCAACCCCTAACAAAACCAGCCCACATCCCATCAAAATGCCTTTGTTTGTGCAAAAGCAAGAACAAACAACGATCCCTCTTTGATAGCGAGCTCTCTCAAGGCGGGATATCCGTCACAGTCAGACACTCAGGAGGACATGCTACTCCCAAGGGCCGAATTTATTTATCTGCCGAGGTCTGATCCCCAAGGGCGCAACCTCATACCAAGTCGACACGGAAAGTTCCCGAGTGATGAGCAACCCTTCATTAACTAAAAGAATTCTCGGAAGAGCATCGCAAATTAATTCGGTTAATTGCGAATCTCTTTAGCAACAGCAGCCCTCGGACGCATTAAAAACAAAGCAATGAATACATGAGGAATATGTAATGAAATTATAGTTAAATAAAGGCGCACAGACATAACTCCAAACCCAGTCTCAAAAAAAAAAAAAAAAAACCTTAACACAACATCACCTCAGAGAAGGGATTCTTTATATCAACATCACCAGCTGATTCAGTGCTCCTTTTACCAGATGAATCTCAGCTACATCAAAAAATGTAAGTTAAATAATATTCTTTTTTTTTTATAAAAGGGGTATATCATTACCAAATAATTACTAGGCTAAAGGAATAAAATATATAACCCTGGGACAAATTTCCTTTCAAGCTAAACCTCATATACTACCATATAATAACCTTGAATATAAAATGTTTATAACCCGAGAAATGTCTTCAAGATGAATAAAATGACAAAACCAAATCTTTCTCAAGTTAATAAAACAAACAAACATCTCTCGCTACTGATGCCTTTAACAGTGCTCGATACCACTAGATCGTCAGGAAAAATATTTCTCAAACCAAAACATATACTAGATTAGTGAAATTAAAGCACTGTTACAACAGATTACGGTTGAGAAATGAATTTTTTTTTTTTGTCTATCCGTAAAGCTGTCAGTATCCGTACAGAGCTAAATAGCCTTTAAAAACGTTAGTTTCAAAAAAATCTTGCTAAAGGTCAAAAGAAGATTCCTAGCTCTGTATGAAACTCTGCCGTTAAATAATACCTCTGGAAATATCCAACACACCATAATAAAAAAGAATTGCTGTAATAGTTTTCAGGAATACGTAAATACCCCATATCCCTATCTTTACCCGCAACCCCTCCGGTCCTGCGCATCCTATCTGCCCCTACCGGCATTACAAGGGATATGCAACGGAGGGGGAGGGGGAAGGGAAAGGGAAGGGGGGAATGGATGAGTGGAGTCTGAGGGAGCTAATTTCGCTCTGGATGTAAACAAGGGACGGGTAATGTCAACACAGAAGCACTCTTCTTCTTCTTCTTCTTGGTATTCTTCATGACCTCCTATGAGGTATACATAGGGTTCCAAATACTACCGGACCCAAGATTCCCATCTGAGGCCGACATTAAGCCAACACTGCGAATGAGAAATGGTTCCTATTTCAGCGGGTCACTCCATAGCTACCTCAGACTGCATGTGGATAATACTCTCATGTGCAACAACAAATCTACACTATGTACACATTCACACGTACACAACCACATCAGTTTTATGTGCATTATAAACTACAACAATACATAAACAAACGTCACCGTGGGGGTTCATAGACAAAAAAAGACTGTTTACAAAAAGAATTAGAAATATATAAACAAATAAAACACTAGCCCACGACCCTCCTCCACAAACAGGACACACACTAGACAACAAACGCGCCCAAACACGCCCGCGTGCGCGTAAAATCTCCCACATAAACCGCAGACACAATGTGCATAAAAACAACAAAATGTGATACGACAGTCTCCTGGTGAGTGAGTCTCTCTCCCCGCTGGCTTCTGGTCTCATGGGAAATGGCTCGACAACACAGCGGCGTGCCCGGACACATGAAAGCCGCTCTGCCTCGAGAGATAAAGTGGTCGATTGGGGATACATAAGTGGCTGGGTGACTAGAAGAATGACTGAAAGGAGAGCTGTTCTAAGGGTCTAGAAATGACAGGAGAGGTATATATACAGTATGCGAAGTAACTGAGTGAGGAAGATGACAGGCGACTGAACAGAGAGCTGTTCTAAGGGCCTAGAAATGACAGGAGAGGTATGCGAAGTAACTGAGTGAGGAAGATGACAGGTGACTGAGCAGATTCTAAGGGCCTAGAAATGACAGGAGAGCTGTGCGAAGTGACTGAGAGTGACGTGGAGGAGAGGCGACCGAAAGAAGAGCTGTATTAAGGGCCTAGAAATGACAGGAGAGATCTGAGGATGAATGAAAGTGACTGCAAGAGTGACTGAAAGGAAAGCTGTTCTAAAGCCATGAAAAAGACAGCAACTGAACAGAACTGTGTCTCGTCAGACCCTAGTTTACTGTACACGCACGAGGCAGGGGAGACGTGAGGAGTGACTGAAACAGTGACTGCAACAGTGACTTCGTTGTCGGCTGTATTCCATTATTTAATGAATAATTTAATAAAAATAACAGTTATACTATAGAGGTGAGTGAAAACAGCTCTTATGACATCAAAAGTGTCTGAAAAAATAACTGTTAAATTATTGAAGTTGCCTGAAAAAAAAGCTATCCTGGGTGACTGATAAATAAAAAACGCTATCCTCAGTGAATGAGGAATTGACTGAAATTAAGAACTCGGTGAATGCAAAAGACCAATGTATCAAGTGATTGGAAGAGTGGCCAAGAAGAAAGCTTGGTTAAATTACTAAAGCGTAACTGAGAGAAAAACCATCATGTGCATGAAAAAGAGCTGAACCACTTAAACCCAAAAATGACTGAAAAGAAGCGAGTTAAGTATAATGACTGCAAAGGATATACTGAAAAGGATATAAAAACCGACTGTGAAAGCTGTACTAAGTGACAGGAAAAGTTATAAAAATCATGAATAAACAAGTAAAAAATGCGCCGAAGTTTCTCCGGAGCAATCGAGTTTTCTGTACAGCGTATAATGCCGTATGAAACTCTCGGCCACCACGACCGAGCAGCGGCCGGGCAGTGTTGCCAGATCTACAGAAATTTCTGTATTTCTACTGGATTTTCCACAAATCTACAGAAATACAGAATTTTTTTCATTTTCATCTTAAATCTACTGGATTTTGTTGCACATGACTCAGAAATTCTCAAGAAATTGCCCTGATAAAGCAGTAATCTTTAAATTCTAATATCTGTCCATCAAAAAAAAAAAAAAAAAGTTTAAATCGAATATGAATGATACCAATGTATTTGGTGTTGCGGGGACGATTCGATTGCATTACTCGATGCCTCTAAGCGGACATGTGCCATACCGACTCATACGTGTTCAATTCACACACTGGATGGACTCCTCGGGAACGTTTCTGTTTCTCTCACCAGTGCAGTGACCAGAGTCTCTAAGTCGTTACACATTATAAATCTGTGCTTGCTACGAAACTTTATCTGGAGTTCATTTCACAATAGATTTTGTAATCGAGGTTGGTTTCCTAAGAATATTAACATTTCTTAGTGTTCATTCTGATATGGATAAAATTGATTACTATTTATTAGATCGAAAACTGTAAATAGGATATCTTGCTTACTTGCTCAGGACCAAGGCTGGCCTGGTAGTACGGTACGGTTAGGAATGTTTTTCTGTACTTCCTATTTGGCTGAAATACTGTACCATTATACCGTACCGTACCCTCACTTATCTTTCCGTACCATTCAGTACATTAAATATACCGTACCGTAATTTCGTACTTTTATCGTTCCATATATATTAGCAAGATCCTCTCTTAATGAACATTTTAATAGTAACCGGCGTGAATTAGCGAAGCAACACTTTAGAAAGGACGATAGATTATCATTTAATATATATGTAAATATATTATGTAGACTTAAAACTAAACAACTATAGTTTAGGGCTATAGTTTAAAAGAATATACAGTTGTCAAAAGATAAATACTATTACTACTACTACTACTACTACTACTACTACTACTACTACTACTAATAATAATAATAATAATAATAATAATAATAATAATTCAAATAGTTACTCAATATAGTAATGTATAATAACCATGTATTATTGCTACTACTACTACTACTACTACTACTACTACTACTACTACTACTACTACTACTAATTTTTCCGTACTCGAATTGCACCGTACCGTAATTTAGTAAAATTATCATACCATACCTTTCCGCACTATAATGCCAGCCTTGCTCAGAATACATTCACCAGGTGATTTTTTTTTTTTTTTGTCACTGTCTTAACAAGAAAACATGGTTGATTCATTTAGTTTATTATATGGTGCTTTTTTAATGACTATAAACTAATGTTATGACTTTTTACACAAGTAATTACACAAGGGCTTGTGTCCTTACTCTTTACAGGGGTGACTTGCATTTGTCTTAACATGGCCTCAAAGAATGATGACCCTGGTGAAGGCACTAGTAAACAATCTGGGCAACCCTCTCAAAAGAAAAGGAGATATTTGCAGAAATACACCAAGTCTTGGGAATCAGAACAAGAATTTCATGGATGGCTTAAAGAAAGTTCAAAGGGGTCACTGTTTGCTTATTGTTCTGCATGTAACGTTCATCTTACATTAGGTGGAGGTAAACTTGACTTGAAAAAGCATGCTGTTGGGAAAAAACACGTTCAGAATTGTTCAATGTTAGCTAAGCAGCCATCTGTTCTTAGTATGCCTTCAGTGTCAGGTAAGAAGAAATTAGATGATGCTGTCAAGGAAAGTGAAATCAAACTTGCCACTTTTATTTGTGAGCATGATTTGCCAATTAGAGTTATTGAACACATGCCAGATCTCATCAAAGCTTTATGTCCTGATTCAGATATTGCTAAACATATTCAGTGTGGTCGCACAAAATTAACTTCTATTGTGAGAAATGTAACAGGAGAACACAGTTTTCAGCTTCTGGTAGAGCACTTACGAAGTTCGAAATTTTCACTCATTGTTGACGAAAGCACAGACAAGGGTTGTATAAAGCATCTTTGCATGATTGCTAGGACATTTATGAATGATGAGGTAAAAGATTGCTTTCTTGGCCTAATTCCCTTGCAAAATGCCACAGCAGTTTCACTGTATAACTCTATTGTGAAATTCTTTAATGATCATGAAATTCCATACAAATCTAACATGATTGGCTTTGCATCTGATGGTGCCAATGTAATGCTAGGGACACAAAACTCATTATCTGTCATGCTCAAAAAGGATATTCCAGGACTGTTTATCATGCGATGCATATGCCATTCTTTTGCACTTTGTGCATCCTATGCATGTTTAAAATTGCCTAGAGGGGTGGAGGACCTCGCACGTGATGTGTACAGTTATTTTAATTGTAGCGCAAAACGTATGGGGGCTCTAAAGGAATTTCAGTTGTTTGTGAAAGTTGAGCCGCACAAGCTGCTCCATCCGAGCCAAACTCGTTGGTTCTCATTGCATATGGTTGTTTCGAGGTTGCTAGAGCAATATGATGCCCTCAAACTTTATTTCACAGGGGCTGTCCTTGAAGAAAGACTTTTAGCCTGTGAAGGTATTCTAGATAAACTCAATAATCCCATAACTAGACTGTATCTCGAATTCTTGAATTATGTTTTGCCCATTTTCAACAATCTGAATAAGCAAATGCAGTCGGAAAGCAGTCAGATTCATAAATTACATAGTTCTATATCTCACTGCTACCGAACAATCTTGAACTGTTATCTAAAGGAAGATAGCTTAAGAAACAGATCACTTGGCAGTATTGCATTTGCTGATCCTCATAACTTTAAAAAGCTAGAAAACATGTATATATCTTGGTGCTCAAGTTGGCATGTCACTTTCGAGGGATCATGGATGAATAGAATCAAAAAGTATTCAAGAATTTCGACAGCGTTGCTTGTCATTTTACATTGAAGCTGCTAGTCAAATATTGAAGAGATATTCTTTCAACAACCCAGTCTTTCAAAACTTAGAAGCATTAAACCCTGCGGTTGTGAAAAGTAAGGCAGTAACTTCTCTTGCACCTTTTATGGCAGGTTTCCCATCTTCGTCCTTTCTCACTGAGAACATGGTGCAAGGCATTGATGATGAGTGGATGTCACTGCTAAGCTCAGAGCTATTGACTAGTTCTAGTGATGAAATGGCAGTTACATTCTGGATAAAAGTAAGAGATGCAAAGTCTGGGAATGGAGACCCCCATTTTCCTCTTTTATCGAAGTTCATGTTAAACTTGTTGTGTCTCCCACACTCTAGTGCAACGGTTGAAAGAGCATTTTCGGCCGTGAATAGGCTTAAAACTAAATTAAGGAATAGGTTAGCCACAGAAACCATCAGTGGAGTGTTGCACACGAAAAGATTTCTAAGTAATAGCAGCTGCAAGTGTTATAATCCACCAATAGATAAGTCATTGCTAGATAAATTCAATAGCAGCATGTATAAGAAGGGCATTATTAAGGATACTGAGGATAGTGATGAGGATTAGTATGATAATTTCCAAGTTCCAACAACATATCTCCCAGTCTAGTGTAGTAATTATGAGTACAATAAGTGAACTAATATTTTTGTTTTACTAATAACTTGCTAAGTATCTATATCATTAAGGGCCACAGCCAGAATTGTTCAGAAGCTTTAATTATGGCATATAATTTTGTTTTCATTATTGTCGTTCTTTCTAGGCCTAGAATATTTTGCATTGTCGCATTATTCATTTCTAAAATTACGGTAAAGCGTGTCTACATATAAAAGGACTAACATTTATATTATTTATGCAAATTTATGCATCAAATCATAATTCTCCAAGGTTAGGCTAAAGCATGTCTGTAAAAGGATCAAATTTATGCTATTTTTTTTTTTTAGTTATGCATCAGTAACTTCGAATATTTGTATTAGAAAACAAATAAAGTAAATATGAATAATCTACAGAAATTTCATTAAATCTACAGAAAAAAATGAACAAAATCTACAGAAATTTTGCCAAGGGCATCTGGCAACACTGGCCCTCAGTTGCTCCCCAGATGCGGTCAAGTGAAGATGCGTCGGCGGATTATAGCTAACCTTAAATAAGATAAAAACTACTGAGGCTAGAGGGCTACAATCTGCTTTGATCACTGGAGGGTGGATGATCAACATACCAATATGCGGCCCACTAGCCTCAGCAGTTTTTAAGTTTTCTTTTACAGAAAACTAAAAAGAGAGATTTGTGGTAGTACTCCTATTATGCAATCAGCCAACTACCAATCAGCAACTCTTTACAACCGATCAGAGAGGCAACAGTCATTCCGATATCACGGTGCAACGGCAAGAGTGATTGACATGTTAACGGACAGACGGACTAATGACAGATTTATGAACGGGTGGGGAGGGCGTTATCACGCTGCCATTAACTTTCGACGGAGAGAGAGAGAGAGAGAGAGAGAGAGAGAGAGAGAGAGAGAGAGAGAGAGAGAGAGAGAGAGAATTATTCCAGTGACAAAAGTGATTTCAAAAATACATAACCGCAAAAAGATAAGATAAAAATGATACATTACATTCTCAGCCGCGTTATTAATCATATTCTTGTAATGTAATAGTAAACAGTAATCCCCATTTACTTAAGGAAGAAAGTGAATCATATGAGAGATTTAATAATTACCGTGGATTGCTGAACTCACAGATATGACACTGCAACAATCTCCTTGACAACTGATTATTATTGCGGAATTCGAAGTACTTGACAAGGAAAACAAGTAAAAAATGCGCCTTAGTTTCTTCGGCGCAATCGAGTCTTCTGTACAGCGTATAATACTATATGAAACTCTCACCCACGGCCCATGAAACTCTCAGCCGCCGGCCACGAAACTTTCAGCCACGGCCTGGTGGTGGCCTGTTTTGTTGGCACCGATAGCGGTGCCACACGTATGATCAAGGCTAACTCTAACCTTAAATAAAATAAAAACTACAGAGGCTAGAGGGCTGCAATTTAATATGTTTGATGATTGAAGAGTGGATGATCACCACAACAATTTGCAGCCCTCTAGCCTCGGTAGTTTTTAAGATCTGAGGGCGGACAGAAAAAGTGCGGACGGACAGACAAAGCCATCTCAATAGTTTTCTTCAACAGAAAACTAAAAATGCTCTCTTTCCTTCCCTCTTCGACTCTTGCAATCGTCCATCATTTAAGAGGGCTGGTTCAGGGTTAAGCACTATCTTTTTTTCCTCACTCATAATTTTTCTGGTTTACTTCGGGTACATGTCAGATATGAGTATTATCATTCGCAAAAGGTTAAGGGAAAAAACTACCCTGAGATACATTTTTCTCATTTTCCTCCTGAACAAAATTAATTCCTATTTTTTTTCAGTTCTCAGTGAATTTTTAGCTTTGCTCATACCTCACGATTATTTACTTCTTAAACATTTATGACACATTTATATTGCAAATTTATGATGAGTCACTATCATAATTATTACGATAGCCATGGCACACCGCGGTCATAATGAAACTATTATAATTAAAAAGACGACTGAATAAATAAATCTATCTGCCTAACTACAAACTTTTCTTCCGAAACGTGATATGAATAGCCAGTTCCAAACCTCGCAATAACAGAAGAAGAAGACGGCGCATCACAAAGAACATTTTCTCAATATTTTCCCGCAATGTCTTTCGAAAATTATATCAAAAATAACATTTTCTCAAAAGGATATTTTCCCGCAATGTCTTTCGAAAATTATATCAAACAGAAAATAAGAACATGTCAGCTCTGGAGCAATGCAGGAGTACAGAACATGACAACTCAGGAGCAATGCAGGGGCATAGTGCTTTTGAGTTCTGAACTGGGAGCTGATTTTTTCCTTGGCGAGAGAGAATAAATCCCGTTACCAGGCACAGTTTTAGGGCAAAAAAAAAAACAAAAATAAAAAAAGAATAGTTTTTTCTCAATAACAGACCAGTTCCTTGTTAGCTACAACGATATAAAGAACGTAGATGCGGCAGGGAATGAATTATTCTACGCTATTAGGATACAAGATTTCTTGGCATCAGCTGTAAATTTGTTTGTATGTTTCCATACATACATACATACATACACACACACATATATATATATATATATATATATATATATATATATATATATATATATATATATATATATATATATATATATATATATATATATATATATATTCAGTTTCTGAAACTAAATATAACAACGGAAAACTACGCTTTACTACTATAACCACAATGAGAGAGAGAGAGAGAGAGAGAGAGAGAGAGAGAGAGAGAGAGAGAGAGAGAGAGAGAGAGAGAGAGGGAAATTAATCACCAAAGGAATGCAAAGCAAATACCTGACCTATCTTAACCCCGCAATTTATGACATCAAGAAGAAAAAACTCGCATAAACAAGAATAAATACAAAAAGAACAAAAATTCAAATGTATTTTTCGACTAAACGTCTTATGTTCCGAAAATAACACTTAACGATATATATATATATATATATATATATATATATATATATATATATATATATATATATATATATATATATATATATATATATATATATATATATATATATATATAGTATACATATATATATAAAATATATATGCATGTATATATAATATACATATACATATATTTATATATATATATAAAATATATATACATATATATTTATACACAAACATACATACATATATACATATCCATCCACTGTTCACACTGGTTCATAGTAAAAGTAATTAGCATTCGAGTTCACTAAACAAAAAAAGATAAGCATATACACTTCCTACTGCAAGCCAAGAGAAATAATCCAACGGGATAATAAAATCTAATCAAATCTATACAAACACGAATGAACACACGTACACAAATTACGTATGCGTATCTCTAACTTCATCGATAGTCCAAAAAATAAATAAATAAATAAATAAATAAATAAAAAATACAACAAAAACTCACGATCGTATTCATAACTTTATTGACATTCAATAAAATTCTCTCGGAGCACCCACTACGAGGACTGGAAACAGGGAGGCAAATCGTATGTCCAAACACCAGCCCATTTGAATAAAATCAACAAATGCTGTTTCCCAACACGCCATGTTTAAAAAAAAATTGTAGGAGGCACGGGTTAAATAAATAAAAAAAACTACCCTAAGCCAAAAGCCTCTCTCAACCTAAAAGACGAAAATAATAATAATAATAAAAAACTATACTACAGATTTACCTGCTACGCATAAAATGGGAGATATCTGTTTGCTGACGAGAAAAGGACTCTCTCTCTCAAAAAAAAAGCGCTTTGTGAAAAGCAGGCAAAATTAAAAGGGAGCGTGAAGCTGCTTCGAATAACGCATGCAAAATAGTGCCACTTTAGCATTCTGCAAGGGGAAAAATATATAAAAAAAAAATACATACACAAAAAAAAGACAGGTTCTGACTGTGAGAGCAAATCGCAGCAATTCCACTCAGATAAAAAGCATCACAGAAACCTCTCATCCCCCCCTCTCCCCACCTTCTCATCCTTTCCCCTTCTCCCCACCCCTACTACAACCCTTTCCTCCCATCTCCCCCACCCCCGGCAAAAAATAATGCCCGAATAAAGCGTCAGTGTAAGTGCAAGCAAAAAAAAAAAAAAAAAAAAAAAAACAAATAATGAATACTGATTCACTGAAAAGGAAATGGCTCCAGAGTTCACGGGTACAACGAATGGAAATTGAATATTCATTTGCCGGTCAGAAAGCTAAGCCCTAAAAGCATCAACGCCTGACAGCAAGAAAGCAAAGCGCGCAAGCACGAAAATATGCGCATCAGAATGTGGATCTTCAATACCACCAAAAGAAAAAAAAAGTAAGGGATGAATCTTTGACGGAAAACACTGATGGTTTTCTTTTTTCTTTTTTTTTTTTTTTTTTTGTCCTTCATCGACCTTCTGGCTAGGATGCACCTCTTAGAGACAGCTATCGATTCCTTTCGTGGATAGAGGGATTTATCCTTCAGGAGGGTTAAATTACGTCTCTATAAAAGCACTTCGTTCTTCATCTTGATCAGTGAGACTCAAGGCGCTTCAGTCTTCGGGAGAATAAATTACAACTTTTATTTATTTTTGTCCTTTATAAACCACCTGCTTGTCATGTCTGAAACTGAAGTGGCTCTTTCATTCTTCATTTTAATAGCATTTTTTTTATATTGATAGTATTGATATTTGCATTTGCAAGTGCATAATTTAACCTTAACATCAAATTCTTTCAGATCATTCAATGAAACATTTGACCTATTCAATGCAAAAAGAAAGGTTGCCATGACATATCCTGAAAATGTCTGCTAGCAATCCAAAGCATCTCGTCCTTGACAAGTGTAAATTATATCTCGTACGAAATGATTCAGAGGGCTTCACTCTTCCGAGGAACAAATTACATCTTGATCAAAGTGTTTCAACGCACCTCATTATTCAAAGTAGTTTCTTCTCAAAAATTATAAATTCCATCTTGATTCTTTCTGACGAAGTGTAAATTACATCTTCTTCAGTGTCATCGAACTTAAGTAGCGTAAAATTATACATCAACATTGGTAAATAATGACTGTTTTTTACTGCAAAACTGCTTCTCTTCACAACAGTTACCTTAAAAGATTAAAATTTCTTCTCAAAAAAATTTTTAATTGGTCACACGTGAAAAAATTACATTCCAATAAAATTAACTTACTCTTACGAGAGTAATTATAATTCGATTAAAGCGCTTCCTCAATGTCAATTGTAAAATCATATGCAAATAAGGTTAATTAGTCTTTAGGGATGTAAAATTCTATTCCGACAGCTAAATCGGTCTTAAAGGGTATAGAACAACAACTCAGCCAATGTACATTAGAATGATGAACTGAAAAAAAACAGAAAATTTTCAGTATGTCTCAGAAAAACTTAGCATAATATAGCGAGAAAATTTACATCCATCAAAACTGTCAGCACATCCTTGAAGAAAAGCCACACCCACTGAAAGCCGCTGCAGTTTCCCAGTGTTCCTAGTGAAACTTATTAATAATAATTCATATTCTGTATAGGCGTTTGTATCTATCTGAGTACACAATATTACACTATAAAGACCTATACATGATATGTATACAGTATATGGTTTTAGAATCATTATTTCAGAATAAATTTATGCTTTCAAGAGAACTAAATCCCAGACGCCCCGCCATGATAAAAAGACGCATCCAATCGCTACTATGGCCAGAAATACTTTAACACACCATAACTTGCTGTATGGCAGAAGCAACTCAGTGAATCATTAGAAACGGCAACTTAATATCAAACTGGAGCATGGCTTTTTTCTTCGTTGATACTTCCAAGACTAGCTCTTAGCCGTCTTGAGAAGTGTTACTAAGTTTAATTTATTTAAATTATATTTAATATGACAATAAGTCATATTACTACAAAAAAACATGCCTTTTCCCCGTTACGCCTTCCTATAAACTCCTATCTTTAAATTTATACGTAGACAATGCACAGTTCAATTAGCAAACGACCGCTGTGGGGTATTCACTTTGCTGTAGCTCAAAGGCAAACAAACGTCACGTAATCCTCTCTTGGGACATTAAGGATCTCCTTAATGACAACAACAACAGTCCGAAGTGAATTACAGGCCGTAAAAGATTTAAAACTAGAGAGGCAAATACATGTAGCTAGACTGCAATTGCAAATCTATATAGGATGTTGAATAATGGCGCATTTGTTACTGGAAAACCAATGTTCTTGGACAGACAGATTAACAGACACACACACATGTATATATACATATATATATAGATATACATATATATGTGTACGAATATATGTAAATATATAATAATTTATATATTAATATATGTTTAAGTATATATATAATATGCATATATATATACTGTATATACATATAGTATAAGTAATATAGTATAAGTAAGGAGGAGGAGGAGGAGAGAGAGAGAGAGAGAGAGAGAGAGAGAGAGAGAGAGAGAGAGAGAGAGAGAGAGACTCATAAGTTAAATTTTACAGTTAAAACTAAATCAGGCGATACTTTCTCTAAGCAAATACTGAATGACATGAAGAGCAAATTATAAGCACAAAGATGGCGAGCCACTCAGTCCTCTTGCTCCCTAATGCCCAGTGGCACTTCCCGACATCCTTAATAAAGGTCACAAGCACTCTGCCTCCCACGCCCATGGCCCCCTTAATACCCTCCACCCCTCGCAAAAGACTGAAACAAGCTAACGGTCGTTCCTGCCCCAAGCCAGAAAAAAACGTCTTCTCTAGAGGAGGCTGCATACCCTTGATCGAACAAACGAACGAACATACAAACAAACAAATAAATCAATCAATAAATTAATAAATAAGTGAATGAACGAATGGATGAATGCAACAAACAAACAAACAACTAAATAAAAGAACGAAAGAGTGAATGAATGAAAGAGAATAACGAAATGAATATACACATACATAAATAAATACGAAAATCGTAAATGATTTTTAAGGAGAATTTGCAGAAGTAATCTTTTCTGAATACAGATGCCGTCCATGTCTTAAAGAGTCGACAAAATCACTCTCTTTTCCTACATAATCCTCTGAATAAAATCAAAGGCTTTTATCACACGAGGTCAAATTCGTCTCTAATAGATGTCAGCAAAAGCTCTGCAGAAGGTAAGACCCAAGAACAGCGACTCCAGAGAGCAAGTCTCTCTTAATGGAGCTGAGTGTTTCAGAAAGAAGAAAATAAAATGGAACTATTTTTGAAGAGCGGTGGAGAAGAAATGGCGGGGAAGTAGAAAATGAAGGAAAATGACAAGAGATAATGGTGCCTAAACGAATAATGTAAATGGACGATTGTGAGAAATTAATGACAAGGTGTGCATGGAAGAGTAAGTATATATATATATATATATATATATATATATATATATATATATATATATATATATATATATATATATATATATATATATATATACATACACACACACACACATAAGGCACGACAAGTAAAATAATAATTAGAGAAGAGGAAAGCACATTAAAAACAAACAAAAGACTTATAACCTCCACGACAAAGGTACCATGAGTTTCTTGTAATAATGTGGGAGACGGTCAAATGTATAAGAGGAATTTAACATCCAAGTACCCTAAGAGGACGGATGGGGTAGTTTTGCAGAAGTTATGTATACCTTAGTTTTACCAGACCACTGAGCTGATTAACAGCTCTCCTAGGGCTAGCCCGAAGGATTAGATTTATTTTACGTGGCTAAGAACCAACTGGCTACCTGGCAACGGAACTACAGCTTATTGTGGAATCCGAACCACATTATGACGAGAAATGAATTTCTATCACCAGAAATAAATTCCTCTAATTCTTCACTGGCCGGTCGGAGAGTCGAACACTGGGCCAACAGCGTGCTAGCCGAGAGCTCTACCCACCCTGCCAATGAAGAACTCTGAGGTTTAGCAAAAATCTTAACGCCAGTGGTTGTAAGTTGGAGAATATGTGATGTTACGATTTTTGTTCGTTTTGTCTCCACAAGAAAAAATATAACGTAATAAAAAATAATAAATACTAAGTATACACAAATATATACACTCGCGACTTAAAACACCAAAGAGGGAGGATGAACAACAATAACACATACATACTTAAGGCAATCTGCTTGCGCTTGCAAACGCAAACAGACATTTTACTGAATAAATAGCACAAAGAAACTCGGCCCTACCCCGAGAATAACAGGCAAAGAGAAAGCAAATAGGACGGGGTCATCAAAGTCTTTTTTATGTGACTGTAAATCTGGCCACTTTCGAGAGAAAAGAAGTACAGAAATAAAACCGGCGAGAGAGAGAGAGAGAGAGAGAGAGAGAGAGAGAGAGAGCACGCAAAAGATCATTCCATTACCCTGGGAAGCCTTATGTAAATGATGGAATTCATTCCGTGAGGCTCTCGTAATAATGAAGCCTGTATTTCGTTTCACGTCCTTTAAAATCGCTGCAGGTAATGTGACACGCTCGGTCTGTCTGTTTGTCTGTCTGTCTGTCTGTCTGTCTGTCTCCCTCAAAACAGGTTATATAACCTGATGACCTTTCCTGCCATTTTAAATCTCTCCTTAGTCAAATACACTACTTGTGAGGCTTTTCCGAAGAGCAAAGTCGTATATGCGGTCGCCTTCATTCATACTACAAAAGAGCTAATTATTAGCCACCCTTTTTACAAAGATTATCTTAATAATACTAAATTCTCAGACGATTAAATGAATCTTTATAAACGCTAAGGTTTCGTGAAAGAACGAAATATAAGATGGTAATTTAGATGGTTCCAGGATTCGTGCAAAATCAAACTGACATATTTTTCCCGAATTATTATTATTATTATTATTAATTATTATTATTATTATTATTATTATTATATTCAGGAGATGAGCCCTGTTCATTTGGAACAGGCCTGCATGGGCCATTGACTTGAAATTAAAGCTTCCAAAGAATCTGGTGTGCATATGAGAGCAATTACGATTTCTCTCAGTCACAAAAAGAAAATATTACGAGGACTGAAGAGAACTATGAATTTTTCATACTGTTGAAAAATAAAATCGTAAGAACGTAGGAAATTACGTCGACTTGAGAGAAACGAGAAAGAATAATTACAACAAACATTTCGAATTTCCAGTCTATTTAATAACCGCCGTGGGAGTTATACACATCGAATATTGTGCATTTCTGTGGCGAAGTCAGTTGCAGAAAGCCAGTGCCAAAGTTTATGAATGAATGGTCCTTTATTTTATCTGCATAATAAGGTTAGAAAAGCGACAGTGCCAAAGTTTATGAGAGAAAGGTTCGATGCTTTATCTGTAGAACAAACCGCGAACAACGACTTCAAGTAAGGAAGATTTGTCTACATTTTAAATAAAACAGAATCAACTTTCATTTTAAAATATATTTTAATTCACACGAGTTTATACTCTAAGAAAGCACCGCGTTCTGGAATACGATTACCCTTGACGATGCTTCTATTCATCGTTAAAGGGACACGTGTCAATCCTCTCTGCACACACAACGCATTTATACAGATGTGAATCTGACTCGTACGAACCCCCAACATCCAACCGCCCCAAAAAAAAAAAAATCCCTGGATCATTACTCAACGTTCAACATCATAGCAAATTCAATTCCCTCCGGACACTCAACTCGGCTCAATCTGGAACACAATTCCATTCGGACATTAACATTTATGAAATCATAAATTTAACGCCGGGCCGGGCCGGCAGTACGCACGACCAAATTCCATAATACCGAAAACACGCAGTCCGGAGCCCAGTGCGGCAGGAATTCAAAACAGAACGAGTTAATGTTGGAAAAATCTGTAATTTTTTTTCCCCTTCTTGGTTGTTCAGCTGCCGTTTCATTTCACCGATCTACCGGTTTAGTGGATAAGTGTTGTCGTCGATGCCACTTACAGCACGATAATATTAACGTTGATTGAGTAACTTGATTTCACACATCACACTGGCGTCGCAACTACCAAGGTCAAAAGATATTAACGCCAAGTCTACAAAATCATCACAGCTGTTAACATATTCTAAAAAATAAACCTGTTAAAATTCTTGAATTAAAAAGTAAATCTAAAAATACTTAGAAAGTAAAGAAATTAATCATTAACAGTACACACACACACATACACACACACACACACACACACACACACACACACACACACATATATATATATATATATATATATATATATATATATATATATATATATATATATATATATATATATATATATATATATACATATAAAACTGTATGGAGATGCTTGCAACAGTCCATGAAAAATTATTGTCACTAACAGCAAGTCCGGATATAATTAACGTATTCAAAAAGTTTAGCTGGCTTATTGACATAATAATATTTCCGTTATTAACCATATAACATAAGCCTGCGCGTTGTTATCAAACTTCGAAAATATCACTGTCATCAATGATGCAAAATCTACAAAATTCCTAAGTCAATAACAACCTGTACCTATCACTAATGTTGATATCTACTGTACATGCCACCAAAAATTATTGATGTTAATCAAATAAAACAACTGTAAAGAATAACTGATTGGCATTTCTTTACCATGGACAGAAGTTTATTTCTATCCAGTAACTCCAAATACCAGTACTCTTCCGAATACCATTGTTAGTCCAGTTGTGAAATCCAAATGTCTTCATTCAACCATTTCCGATTTCGTATTTCAAGGGTTTCAGTAGAATGCGTATCCTTAAATATAAGGAAAGCCATATGTTAAAAGTAATATATATATATATATATATATATATATATATATATATATATATATATATACATATATATATATATATATATATATATATATATATATATATATGCATACATATGCAGATACATATATATATATATATATATATATATATATATACATATATATATATATATATATATATATACACACATACATATACACATACACACACATACACACACACACACACACATATATATATATATATATATATATATATATATATATATATATATATATATATATATATATATATATATATATATATATATATATATATATATATATATATATATATATATATATATATATATATATATATGTATATATATATTATACTGGTGTCTCTCCTATCGTCCACGAACTCGTTCCTGATCCATCAGACGATGCCTCAATCAGCAGCTCAACCTTCTCGTTCTAGTCCCCTCGCCCCCTTCTGTCTCCCTTTCTCTCTCTCACTTTCTCCCCTTCTTCGGCCGCAATCTGAGGAGAGAATTAGACGGCTGAAGTGGTACTAATTGGCCCCCAGGCATTAGGGCACAGCACACAGGCACCACCACAGCAACAAAGCTACCGTGGCCACATTATCACAGCCTGTGGTGGATGTCGAGTCCGGAACTACTCTCGTGTTGAGCCCGACGTTGCAAGTTTATAGGTGTTCCATTGCTGGAGGCTGCGTTCATCTGGACTGCTGGAGGCTGCGTTCATCTGGACTGCTGGAGGCTGCGTTCATCTGGACTGCTGGAGGCCTCGTTCACCTGGACTGCTGGAGGCTGCGTTCATCTGGACTGCTGGAGGTCGCGTTCATCTGGACTGCTGGAGGCTGCATTCACCTGGACTGCTGGAGGTTGCGTTCATCTGGACTGCTGGTGGTTGCGTTCATCTGTGCAGCTGAAGGATGCGTCCATCTAGACTGCTGGAGGCTGAGTTCATCTGGACTGCTGGAGGTTGTGTTCATCTGGACTGCTGGAGGTTGTGTTCATCTGGACTGCTGGAGGCCGCATTCATCTGGATTGCTGGAGGCTGCGTTCAGTGGGAGTCATGGCTTCAATACAGGCGGTTTTAACTGACATGAACAGTCACGCGATTTCTGAAAATATATACTCAGAATCTTGAAAAAGAATAGTCAGGTTTTCGAGTCTAATTATTTCTCTGATGCTTTCTGCTCTGATGTTTTATTTCTTTCATTTTTTCTAAAAACTATTCTTTGATTGTTTATTTTAGAACTGTGCTTTTTATTTTCATCAGTGAATCTTGTGATTGCTAAAAGCATAAAATACAGAAACCGAGAGCCACGACAGTGATTCGATTGTTTTTTTTCTCTCTGGTTCATCATGTTATCTGCATTCTTTTTCCCTTAAATGTGTGTTTTGGGCCTTGATCCAGACCCAGTTTAAATACATAAAGAGTATACAAAAATCTTACTAAATATCTGGATATGAAAAGAGGAATTTAGTTATTATTCAACATGAAAATCCTTGAGGTTCAACAGAATCGTTGATCATTCAAAGATGCTTCTTTAAAAACGTAAGAAATTATTTTTTCAGCGAAAGTTTACTAGTTTGTTTTAATTATGAATTCCACGCTTATTATTATCATTACTACCACTATTATTATGACGACGCAATCACCCGTATGGAGCAATCCAAAAGCCGTAAACTAGACGAATAAATACAGTGTAACTGAAGCCTCATATATGAAAAGTATTTACATGAATCTAAAATTATAAGACTATTTAACCGATTAAGTAAGAGATACAATTATATATATATATATATATATATATATATATATATATATATATATATATATATATATATATATATATATATATGAGAGAGAGAGAGAGAGAGAGAGAGAGAGAGAGAACCAGTGACACAAGTATGTGGCGGTTTAATATTATTTGAAGGATCTCTCAAAATTCCAGCATCAACACCAGGAGTAATGCCAGGACAACAATTTCACACACTGACAATTATACGAAAAACTTTTGGCGCCAGGTAATGTGGCATCTCGGAGAACGTATCTCAACCAACATCCAGGTTAATTAATCCAAATTACATAAGGGGAGAGATAAACCTAATTCAGACATTCTTAGCAAAGGTAATTATTTAGTCTGGTCACCTAATTCTGCGGAAATGGTGAGTCATTGCGTCGGTTCCTAAAGCACGAAACATTTGAAGGTGTTTTCAAAATACGCAGGACGTATAAATAGCATGTGCGAACGACACGACGACGGCTGAGGTACAACTGGGGGAATAAGTGGTGTTCTTCAATGCGAGTCTACTCATAGCCGCCATGCGCATGCGCGCCTAAGGATCTCCTGCCATACAATGTTGTGGGTTTGTTTCCGTGCCGGAACAAGTGTCGTTTTCCCCTGAGGTTACATTAATATCGCTCTTAAAATGTAATCATTTGTTGCCAGTCCCTAGGCTCGCCTTTAATCAAATTTTCGTAAAAATCTCCGTATAACCTCTATGTTAATTCTATTATCAAACGGAAAACCCGAACAAAGTAAACATAATCCCCTTGGCGTTGGTGATAAAGATGTAGATGTTCTACAAAATAATTAACTCACCTAAATGACTTCTGGAACTAAGACTGATAGAGGAAGTTTGCTATCGATGGAATGGAATATCGAGTTTAAGCCAAAGGCCAAGCACTGGGACCTGTGAGGTCATTCAGTGCTGGAACGGAAAGTGAGAGTAGGTAGGTTGGAAAAATGTAACAGGAGGAAAACCTCGCAGTTGCACTTTGAAATAATTGTTAGGAGAGGGTGGATAACAAGATGAAAGAATGATAATATAAATGGAGGTACAGTAAAAAGGAACGAAAGGGGTTGCAGCTAGAGGGCCGAAGGGACGCTGCAAAAACCTTTAGTAATGCCTACAGGCACCCCGTGAGGTGCACTGACGGCACTATCACCCTACGGGAAGTTCGCTACCAAACCAAATATTGTCACGTTTGGACAAACCTGGAATTCGGAACACAATGGCCTGTATGTATTTACCACTGTTAGGAAACAGAGTCAATACTTCCGGCACTTTGCTTACAAGTTGTAAACACTGTCATGCTTTAGATATTCAAAATACAAAACAATTTCCATAATAGGCCACAAGACTTGAAGAATGTGGAAGACAGATCATGTCTCTCTCTCTGTCTCTCTCTCTCTCTCTCTCTCTCTCTCTCTCTCTCTCTCTCTCTCTCTCTCTATATATATATATATATATATATATATATATATATATATATATATATATATATATATATATATATATATATATATAATATATACATATATGTATATATATAGATAGATATATATAAATATATATATATATATATATATATATATATAATATATACATATATGTATATATATAGATAGATATATATATATATATATATATATATATATATATATATATATATATATATATATATATATATATATATATATACACGATTACATGATAATATCATAATATGAACCTATAACTTTAATAAATTTGCAAACTCGTCGTGAACCCAAGAAGAAAAAAGAAAAAAAAAAAACTCCCCGCACCCAAACCCTATTTTTCAGGGAAGATTTGTGAGGAGCTTAATAATAATAAAACTTGAAAACTTAGACTTCCGCGCCGCCCCTATGAATATTCAAGATCGAGTCGTTATCCCGAAGACATGTAATATTATATCCATTAGGTATGATATCTTCCCCGCAAACCTTCTTAACTTTGGCCGGCGCACTTAAATAAGTTGGGGCTGTATTATGCTAATTAAGGAGACGGGCCGCGTTCATTAAGTGATTTTTCCGCGCGGGGAAAATTTCGCGCCGTGTCGGGGAACGTCCAACTTTAACGAGGCCCTGGAATTATGGAGCGCTCCGTCAAGGCAACGAGCGGATTTTGTGGGAACAGTAAGGAAATTCATTAAAAAGGTAAGGGAACTTATGTAAGTATCTGGAAGTATTACGTGGAATTCATTGATCACTGAAAGAAAATATGAAGTGAAAAATAAAGAAACTCACTTATATCTGAAGGAAATTGGTCAAACAAGAAATTTACTAAGAGTAAGACATGAAATGTACATAAACTAAAAGTTCATTTTTTTGTGCATAAATGGAATTCCTTTCGTAAGTCGTGACAAATTTAACTCTTATTCACTCGAGTAATTTCTTCAGTAACGTCTAAGGTAGAAACGCAAACTGGCTAATTTTAAGAAAACTTATTTTCCAAAAGAAAACAGAAATGTAATAAAAATAGAAAAAAATGCACGTATATCAAAAATAAAACGTCTTGCACACTTTCTTTCCACTAACATAGTGCAGTTTTTCTCTTGCCCCACGTTTCAAAAAAAAAGTCCCTTTTCCCTTGCACATAAAAGCAAAAAAGTTACATGTCCTTAAACTACTGGAAATCTTTCAAAAGATCTTACTAAGTTCTCGACATTTTAAAGTAAGAAGACGGCCAAGTTTCAGCAAATTCGTTAGTCTACTGAAAGGACTTCAGGAACAGATGTGCTGGTGGCTTTGAAATGAGAGAATGTGGATGAACGAGGCTGAATATTTCCGGAGATGAGGCTGATTACCTCTTAAATGTTCCCACATTTAAAAACGGGAAACCGTTTTAACGTGAGGTGGAAATACCATCTTTTATGATCAAAGGGTCGTTCTGTACGTCAGTTTCAAAGATATCTCTTTTACACAAGTTAATGTTACTTCTTTTCAGTTCATTATCTTTTGACTTATACTAATGTTCCTTCCAGTTCTCTCTCTCTCTCTCTCTCTCTCTCTCTCTCTCTCTCTCTCTCTCTCTCTATAACCTTTTTATAATTTATTTATTATAGCTTCCCTTCCTTTCATTATCATGTCATATGCCCATTTCCCTTTGTACTCTCTCTCTCTCTCTCTCTCTCTCTCTCTCTCTCTCTCTACCCAAACACATATCCATCTCTACCAAAATACTACTACTACTACTACTACTGCTACTACTGCTGCTGCTGCTGCTGCTAATAATAATAATAATAATACTAATAATAATAATAAGAAGAAGACGAAGAAGAAGAGGAAGACGGAGAAAAAGAAGATAAGACCAACGTGTTCGCAAGTCTTACGACTTTCCATTTCCTGTGGGGTCTACGAGGCCGATCTGATAAGTTAAAACCCACCTACCCCCACCCCACACCACCATCCCCGCCCCCGGTACCCATGCCCTTACATAAACACACATGCCCATACTCCCAGCATCCATAAGCACAGCCGCAACCGCCGCCCATTCCCCCCACAACCCTTTCCCACCCAACCAGCAGCAGACGACATAATATATTCAAATGCCCATTATAGCAGTACAAAGTTAAGATGGAGTATTCACAGAAGAATAAAAAAAAATTGTAAAAATTATTATTATATATTATTATAAATAAATAAATAAATAAATAAATAAATAATCTATAGTAAAGATTGAAAAACCGAAGAAGAAAAATTAAGTATTTACACCAAAAACCTACATAGGAATAAGTATTTGAAACTAAATAATTACGCAGGAAATTCAGTCTACTCTGTTTAACTAGTTAATAATTGCGTAGGCAACCATGACTAGACGAGAGACTGTTCAGTGCACAGCCACTGTGTGCGTTTAAGTGCACTTACGAATCATGCACATGTGAAATGATGTATGTTAATTAAAAGTAAATTTCATGCAATATACTTGAATTAGGCCCTCGTTTTTCTGAGTTCAAACACTCGAGTCGCACTAAAAAAAAAATGCATTTTCTGTAAAAAGTAATGAACAGTCTGTCTTGAAAAAGTTATTCAACATTGTTAAGAAATTACTCAATTGAATTTATCATGCAAGGTAATGAATGTATTGTACTTGCATGGATTAACTATTTTGTCTTGAGCTGTTGACAAGGAAAATTATCAGTGATTAAACGTATTCTCTATAACGTTTATGCGTTATAAAGGTTCGAGTTTGCCTGAGAAAAAAAAAATGTATGCACACACTTTGCCCCTACGACTCCAACTGCAAGCAATTTAACTGGAAATAGCAATGTCACACACACACACACACACACAAAGACTATGAATGGTGAATAAAAAGACAAACCCCCTTCCCCCCAAAACAATTCCCGCAAAAAAGAACACCAAAAAAGAAAGCACGAGACTTCATCGCAGAGAAGACAGACCACTGTAACAGACATGAAAAAAAATGAATAAAAAAAGAACAGCTTTTGCCAGGCTAAACGATGCTTCCAACACTTGCGAGTGACATTATTACACGGTAGAGATGACAGCTTCCAAGCGGTTCTGGAGGCTGGGAGGAGGAGGAGGAGGAGGAGGAGGAGGAGGAGGAGGAGGAGGAGGAGGAGGAGGAGGAGGCGTCCGTTTGACTTCTGGAAGCAGCCAGCCACCCATTCCATACGCCTAAATTTACCGCCGTGGGAGACTGTGGGGTCCAGATACTACTAACTATTTACTTATTTACTTTTTGACTCTCATGCAAAGATACACCCGACAGAGTATATATATATATATATATATATATATATATATATATATATATATATATATATATATATATATATATATATATATATATATATATATATATATATATGAAAATGTTAAATACGTATTTATTAAAATGCACTAAAAGTGAAAAATAACTTTTGTGACACACCATGTCTGCAAAAATAGAAGCGTGGGCGCCAAACATGGAAGAAAATGCTACAAGAAAAGAAATATATATTTTTTTTAATCTTTTGTAGCATTTCCTTCCATGTTTGGCGACCACGCTTTGTCTCAAAAAATTATATTTCACTTTTTAGTGCATTTTAATAAAAGCGTGCTTAAAAATTTTTTTTTTATATATATATTATACTATTTAGTTTTGACAGAAACTGTAACCGATTTATGACCGTAGCTAACGAAACTGAGATCCTGTCAAGCCAAAGAAGGGTTGAAAAATCCGTAGAGTTATTTACCGAGTCAAAGAAGTTGTGAAAAATCCGGAGAGTTTCATACAAATCCTGAGATTCTGGAAGAGGTCACTGTAAGGTCACTAGAGGTCAGTGCTGACTTACTCATCATGTAAGGTTGTATTGTCACCGGGACTAGGTAACCATGCAAGATTTCAAGTCCATTGGATGAAGGAAACATGTCGAAAACTGAGTTACAAGATTTGACCAAGACATACAAACAAACAGACAAAAAGGCAACTAAATGAAAACGCATAAAAAATTAATCCACTAGTGGTTGGAGGTAGACTTTCCCTCGTGATTACCGCTTGGAATGTCTGAATATTGGGGTGTGGTTGGGGGAGGGGGAAGATGATCATGCACAAATAATCTGAGGACTTGCAATCGCCACAAAATACATGTGAAATAACTGTTACTAATAAAAGAAAAACTTTCTCCTATATTTGCTATATATCTAGTGAAAGTTATTTAGTTGAATTAATTGCAATATCAGCGTTTAATCTTGCATAATCTTATTTGACTACTTTTGCAAGGATGAGAATGATGAGGGGAACGGTTGGAGTAATTAATGTATTAACAGAATAATAATAATAATAACAATGATAATAATAATAATAATAATAATAATAATAATAATAATAATAATAATAATAATAATAATAATTACTGTACTCAATATACCAACATATTCACAATATCAATCAGTAATAATAATTGTCATTTACATTGTCATCACGGTTAGTTTTGTAAAAAAAAAAAAAAAAAAAAAAAATCCGCAGCGGACACCGCGCAACACAGGAAACTAATCCCTGAAACCGGGCTCCCTAAAGTTATAGGGACGCCCGCAGCAGGGAAGGGATACGGATAGGGGTGGCGGTAGGGGTAGCCGAAGCAGGGGGGGGGGCGGGGTGTTGAGGACAGGGTTTAAGAGAATAGCGACGGCAGACAGCTCTAAAACCAATACACCACCACCTCCGGTATCGGAAGCCGTTGAATAAGGGTCATTTTCCAGATCATATCCCAGCGTAATTCGCCCTCAAAGCCATTCCGCCACCGCCGTAAACTCCGCGCCTTCTGCTCCGCGGGTTTCAAATTCGCCAGTGTCAAACGGTCGGGCCCATTACCTAATTGGTGGAGGAGGAGGAGGAGGTTGCTGGCGAATGGATTGCCCCCGTTGGTGCTACAAGTTCCCCTGATTTCTTTTTTTATTCGTTTCGTTCACTTGTTTTCTCTTGTTCTTTTTGTTTCATTTCGTGGGTTGTGTTTCCCAATGGTTCTGTTTTCAAGCTCCTCATCGGAAAGGTAGTGGAATACGCCATGCACTAGACTATTTTATAACCATTCTGAGTATCGATTTTTCTTGTAATACTTTTCTATAGTATTGACATTTTCCGTGGAACTAAAATCTTCGTTTTTAACTTATACGACATCGTGCATCTTTTTATTAGGTCGTTATGGGAAAAATAATGAAGTTTTACATGGAAGACTGAACAACATTTTTTAGTTATAGTCTTGCTTTTTCTTCGCAAAGGCAATGAGATTTCCGGGAGAGGACAGAAGCCGTTTGTTTTCTTCCATCTCATTCCAACCCCCCGTTTATTTCTGGATTCTTTCCTTCGGTTTTACTACTTTTCAATGCATTCTCGAGACCTGCATTTGTTAGTCTTATTTTTTAACGTTTCAACCTCATTATCACGGTTTTATTTATTTAAACGCTCTCTCCCTCTTTCTATCTCTTTATGTAAAGCAGCTTTCCATGAGCAATAATCACCGGCAAATGTTAAAATCCTCCTTCGTTTTTTGTCATGGAATGACATCTGCTTTTACTTTCAAGCAAATTTATTCCTTACACTGATGTAAATAATATGTGTTTTACTGTTAGTCATTCATTACTCATCTGCAGAATAGCTTGTCCATAGTGCTATGACCTTCCAGAAATCTCTTTCAAGACTCTCAAAGGGTAGTCAAAGGGATTTTCTATTTTTTCAATCTCCGATATTGTAAAACAACAAAATCCGGGAAATCCACTTTCAGCCCACACTGCTCGAAATGAGACGAGGGATTTGCACGATACATTGGCCATGGATAGATGTGTTTGTTCTTTCCGTTATTTCTCCTCTTCCTCCTCCTCCTTTTCTTCCTTTCTCAAAACAGGACCTGGAAAAATTCAAGAGGCTCTCCTTCCAGTTGTAAAAGACTGGAAAAGAGGATTGTTTTAGCTTTAACTTCGATTAGCTCCACAATTTCCGTTACGCTTCAAATCGAGCGTAATTCCAGAGGGGGGCTTCAGGGAAGGGTTTATTGATAAAAAAAAAAAGGGGCAAACACTTATGTCCGCGTGTTCTGGAGAGTTAAATCATGCTGCAGGGTTTATGGGATGTATAGGTTTACCGTTTCTGAATCGTTATAAATAACCTATCCAAAAGGTGGAAAGCTAAACATGAAATGCAAAAAATAAATTAATAAATAAATAAATAAAGTAAAAAGTAAATAAATAAAAAAAAATAAAATGACTGAAAAATACCTGGATATTTAAACGAAAACATATATGAAATACACACTGATAATCCATTCCAAATAGAAAAGAAAGCATACAAGTAGAATAGGAAAAAATCAAGTAAAAGGCACTCCAGACCACACCCCCCCCCCTTTCAACACACGCGTACACACATACACACACTTACACAAAATTCTCGGTACCACAACCGGATCCATCTCAAAATGTGCCAAATTCTGCCTTGGACCCATAAACCTTTTTCCCCAGAATTTGACAGAAGGCCTAAATAACCCCCTTAGCTTATAGATCGAAAATATCAGACTAAAAACAAAAACTTGAACACAAAAACCACCCCAAAAGCAATGTCAGTAAAGGAATGGAAGAAACAAACCTTTCCAAACGTAAGGAAACTCAAAAGAAACTGAAAATAAGCGAAAAAAAGGGAAAACAAAACAAAAAACTAAACTGTCGCCATTTCTCCCTGAGACTTCTTCGGCGTAAGTTACCTCCTCTCTATGTTCTCAACGCCGTGACAGAAACTGTAATTGGAGCAAGTTAGATTTTCATTTCCAATTTTGCGCTCGACTGACCCCTTCTGACCTCGGAGGACGTCCATTTTTTCTCTTTTTTTTTTTTGTTATTCTCGGCTGAGAGAGACAGTGAGAGTGAGAGAGAGAATAAAGATATGGCATACATTACCAAGTTCATTTAAAGTTCAGCAATCTGACCTTGAATTCTTACTAAGGTAAGGCGATATAAAACGGCACGGACTCTCGGTTCTCTTGAGAGAGAGAGAGAGAGAGAGAGAGAGAGAGAGAGAGAGAGAGAGAGAGAGAGAGAGAGAGAGAGAGAGAGCGTGCAAATGTAATGGGTGACTTAACAACACACTAAATGCTAAATAATCAGGGTTAATGAGTTAACAACACATATAATCGGGGTTAATGAATCTTAATAAACCTTACTAGGTCACTTTGAAGAAAAGTGTTGTGATACTGTAATGGTTCTTGCAAAAGTCTTGTTTCAAGTTACAGTAGCAGTGATAATCTTTTAAATAAAGTGTGTGTGTATGTATGTATGTATGTATGTATGTATGTATGTATGTATGTATGTATATATATATATATATATATATATATATATATATATATATATATATATATATATATATATATATATATATATATATATATATATATATATATATATATATATTATACTGTATATATAAATATATGTGTGTGTGTGTATTACCAGAAAAATATTAATAAAATGAACAAAATGTGAATAAAAATATATGGAAAAGAAGAAACAATAATAATAACAATAATTCAGTTTCGCGAACAATAAGAGCAACGAAAGCCAAGGAAAAGGTGCAGAGGAGTTGCACACGTTCTCAACTTAAAAGCAGATCGGCGACATATTCCAACAGGGATGCATCTTAACCTAACCTTCTCCTACCCTAACCTAACTTAGGCCACCGTACCCTGGCTGCATAGCAGAACGCCGTGGCTCAACTATACTGCATTATTGCCGAAAGCTACGTAAGGATATTTTGCTTACTGGGATACCAATTACCCAGCCACGTTGGGCTAAGGTCATCTGAGGTCATATGAAATACAGGTAAGTTCAAATACTGCACTAAGTGGCACATTAATCGAATCTTTCATTCTTCACTCATTCAGGACATGAAAATCTTCATTAACAGAAAATAATCTCACACGTCCACTGATTTTATTAGTGATCTAAATTTTTTAATTGCTTAGATATAGTCTTTATATATTACGAACCTGATTGTTCCCATCTGGCTACCATTTCATTGCTGGAGAGTCACGACATATCATACCTGGAAGAAATAAAAGAAAACAAACGTTAACTACGCAAGCAAAATAAGTAATAAAAATAGCATTGAATGTTAATATCTTATATCATAAATATACAGGCTATATCGATGACTGCAATTGTAGTCCTTTACCTTTAAAATTTAGGTAGGTCTGTGTGCTTTTCATAATGACATCAGGCTGAAAAGATACGCAATAAAACCCTTTTTTTTTATTTATATACCGAAATGAAGGCTATTTAGGCCGATAGCGAAAGTATATACACAATCAGTTAATCTATGAAGATGGAAGAGAACTCATCTTCCCTGTGAAGAAACTGGTTTAGCCAAATTAAAATTTAATTGTCTCTCATTCTTACGTACCCTGAATCTGAAATTGTTTACTAGCCACAACCTTTCTCTCTCTCTCTCTCTCTCTCTCTCTCTCTCTCTCTCTCTCTCTCTCTCTCTCTCTCTCCGTCGTCGTTGTCGTCGCCCGTCCCGGGAGCATAAAATTGGGAGAGATTTTCTCTCTCGGTAAGATGTCTGACTCTCATTTTCTCAGGCTTGTGAGAGTAAATATGGCTGGGCGGCTGACGATCATTCGCCTCTGGTGTATTTTAAGCAGACACAACCGCTGACTATCATCATCCTAGCAGCTGGATTGTTAAAGCAAACTCCGCATGCATGCAACCTTGTGCCTCCTCAATGCTTTTCCACTTAAATTTACAGGACGAGTGAGAGAAGAATGAAGAAAACAAATGAGGTGGGAGAAGAAGAAGAAGAAGAAGAAGAGGAAGAGGAGGAGGAGGAGGAGAAGGATGAGGGAGGGGGGAAGGAGAAGGGAAGAAACAGAAAAACTGGAAAAACAAAGAGATTAAGAAACTGAGAGGAAAAGAGGACAAGAAAGGGGTTTGACGGAGGAATATTTTTTTTTTTTTTCGAAATGTAGGAATTCTAGGCTACTTTGATTTTCAACGATTTGTTTTCGCCTAGTGTTCTGAAGCTGCCATTATTTTCTTCCCCTTTTCTGAGGCGAACGTTCCCTTATTTGACCTTTTTTTCTGACGATATCCGAAAGATGTTGATATACTGAAAAAAATCTCCTTTTAAAGCCCAGTTTCCTGTTAAATTTCACCTCCCGTGGTCAGTCCTTTATTCAGTTACAAAAAGTATAAAACAATAATATACGAAAATTTACTTTACTTTTCAAACTAATTTATTTTTTAAATAATAATAAAAAAGGTCGTGTCCCTATTGCCTATGGAGATCCAACGAAGGCCAATTCCTAAAATTCTTCGCGACAAAAACTGTTTGTCATAAAATAAGCTTTGGACATTCTTGACATGAATACACATAAAGGATTGACATTCAAATGCGAATGTTAACCGCGACGTCAAGGAATAATTAAAATGGAGACATTTAATGAAGGACGTTTCTCATTCTCTCTCCCGCATGCACATTTGCACACGCAACCATCAACATCCCTCCTCCCCCCAAAACACACACACACTCACTCACACAAGTGTACACACTCGCAAGCTTCATTAGTAGTAGCTGACGATGTTTAATTTACCTCACTGGGAAAATAATCAAATAAATGTAGTCTGCTCAATATACAAGGTTGTATTTCTTATAAATTTGTTTATGTAAATAGGCTATGCGCATAACGTGGATACAATCCAATATATATATATATATATATATATATATATATATATATATATATATATATATATATATATATATATATATATATATATATATATATATATATATATATATATATGTGTGTGTGTGTGTGTGTGTGTGTGAGGGCACACTACTTTATTTACGACAATGAAAGTGCCACAAAGGATACGCAGCCAATCACCATCCATAAGCATTTACGACAAGCCGCTGCAGATGGCGCTGGGAGAGAAAGAAAATCTTCGTTGTGCACAACATAACAATATGCGAACACAGTCCAGAATGACCCGAGACCTCAATTTTCGCCCGAAGCGTAAAATAGATAATTCCAAACGCTGAAACGCACCGATTCGCCCCAAAATATTGACGCAAATTGGCGCACGGAGGAAAATCTCCACCGGAACAGATGTGCTGAAGTCGACATTATTATTCCATTACCTTGAAACCTCCCCCTGTTTGCAATTAATATAATAGCGCTGGCCGGGATGTACGAGACCCATACGCGTATTGTACGAGTATATATACGACTTAAGGCAAATCCCCGGTTTCTTCTCTTAATTGCCCCGACTAATTGCTATTGCTAATACCCCTTAATTGGCCCCGGCTCATTCATAATCTTAATGCCCCATAAATAATGAAGGGCTGGCTCTTATGCATTTAACAAAAAACAGGGAGAAAATCCTTCCTAGGTGGGGAAATTCCCTCAAAACAGGGAAAGGAGTGGGTGGTATTCAATTCTACATGTGCATGCCACCTCCAAGACAAATTCATCTCGAATTGATGATGGCAAAATTAAAATTAAAGTTAAAACACTCCCTAACACGAAAAGGAAACATTAAAAGTTTTAGATAATTTATGAATTTAACAAATCAGGAAATGAAAACAATACCTAATATTACTAATAGTTTAGTCACAGAATAAAAACGTTACCGCTAAATCTTTTCTCAAAGATCAAGAATTGATGTGTGTTGAAAAGCAAACCTGTATACAACAAATTATGGGAGAAACTGATAAGGGATATTTAATTAAGAGCCGAATATTATCCTCTTCACCGTCTTCGGACAGTCTCAACTTTGCTCATTACACCTCTCACTGCTTTCATTCCCTCTTCCTTCCCTCCTATATCCACGAACGCTCTTTACTGATTCTATGAGTCCTCCTTTCAATTTGCATACTCCTCGTATACCATTTCAACCATGACTTTCTTATATACAATAACACAATTCTCACTTGTCTTACTTACATGTATATTCATATTTCTAATTCTTACTTTCATATTTTATATATACATTTATTGCCACTTTCGTTTCAACCAGATAATGATCAGATATACCTCCAACAATTTTACTTTTCTCCATTGAACACATCAACATGCACTTCTATTTACTCCAGATTACCTCACAATCTAGCAAACTCTTTTCTTCACCATGTTCTCTTTCGCGAACATCCTCACACATATTCTTGCTATGAAAGCATGTATTGTACAGTATTTCCATCATTTGAGCCTCTTTCCAGCCACAACTAAGAACCAACCACTCAATGGATATAATCCAAGTTTTTAAAGCTGAATATGTAATATCTATCTATCTGTCTATCTATCTATCTATCTATACATACACACACACGTATATATATATGTATATATACATGTATATACATATATAATTATATATATGTGATATATACATATCATATATATATATATATATATATATATATATATATATATATATATATACATATATATATATAACATAATCTATAAATAAATATATGTAAATATAGATGGAATGTATTTTTTGATTGAGACGTTCCCCTAACAAGGGTAGGCCCACTGAAAATTGACAAGGCTAAATACGAGGAAATTAACATAACTAAACAGGATTACAGAGTCGTATTTTACATAAAAATCCCTACCGTTAAGAAGAAAGAAACATAGTCTCACCGAAATACTATAAATACACTATTCCGATAATAATAATAAT
>NC_089753.1:41601412-41646412 GCF_040412425.1 Macrobrachium rosenbergii | reverse complement strand
ATTTTGAAGTATGGCGTCAAACATTTACTCTGAAGTATGGCAACAAACGCTTATTCTGAAGAATAGCAACAAACATTTATTCTTAAGAATAGCAACAAACACTTATTCTGAAATGTGGCAACAAACACTTATCCTGAAGTATGGCAACGAACACTTATTCTGAAGTATGGCAACAAACACTTATTCTTAAGAGTAGCAACGAACACTTATTCTGAAGAATAGCAACAAACACTTACTCTTAGGAATAACAAGCAGCAGCTACCTACTTGCTAAACCCCAGCCCCATTAGGACCCAGCACGACTTGACCTAAATTGAGGTGAATGAGTCACTGGGTGTCTCTCTCCTTCCATCAACTTCATGAAGTGAAATTAAAATGACACCCTTACCCCCTTTTCAACAGATATCCTAAATAAATGGACAGAGGCTACAGATAATATTAACCTTTATAATCTTTTTAGAACAGAATATATAGAATTTAGGCCAAAGGCCAAGCACTGGGATCTATGAGGTCATTCAGCGCTGAAACGGAAATTGACAGCAAAAGGCTTGAAAGGTGTAACAGAAGGAAAACCTCGCAGTTGCATTATGAAACAGTTGTTAAAGAGGGTGGAAAGTCAGATGGAAGAAAGAGAATGTGAACGGAGTTACAGTAAAAGGAATGAAAGAGGTTGCAGCTAGAGGCCGAAAGGACGCTGCAAAGACCCTTAAAGTAATGCCTACAGTGCACCAAATGAGGCGCACTGACGGCACTAGCCACCCCCCCAACGGGGTTTAAAATCTTTTTACCAAATAGCAGTAATCACTATACTTCAATTTCAGCAGTGATTTTCTAGCTTCTAGAAGAGTAATCAAATAAAGTACTATGACTGCAAACATGCTTGAGGTTATTACAATTCTTCTGAGCAATTGTGACTTTACTTCAGTACTAATAACACGATGTCTATCATTGTCCAAAAAAAAAATCATTTTTGTCATTATCACCATCGATGCTCATAAATTATTTTGGCATTAACCTCGTAATCATCACCACTACTAATAAAAAGTGTTATCATCATCACTGGCAATATAAATAAAGAATATGACCATCATCACTCTTACAAACAAGCTGCAATATCAATTACAAAACCCCCTGCGTTACTGCAAGTTTCTTCACATGATATTTTGCGTATGAATATATTAGTCAATAATTAAATCACGAAATTGATTATCTATTTATCGACTGTTTCCTCCTCTAGTTTTCCCTCTTTCCATGTCAACAATTATTTCAGTCGTTTCAGTAAAAGCTGTGTAACCTAATGGCCTTTTAAACTATTTCCTGACGCATAATAATATTAATAAAATTTACACAAAAACCGCACGCAGAAACCAATGCAATCGCTTTCTCACCAACGACGCATTATCAACAGAGGGGACGTGGAATGAAAACAATTAGAACGTCTGAGGTAAGGCTCTAAAATTAAATGCATTGGGTACAGGGAGTGAGGAAGAGAGGGAGAGAGAGAGAGAGAGAGAGAGAGAGGTGTAACAATTCAAAGTATAATTGAGATAGAAAGAGAGACAAAGAGAGAAATTTTGATATTTTGAATTTTTGAGGTGAGGGATATATATATATATATATATATATATATATATATATATATATATATATATATATATATATATATATATATATATATATATATATAGAGAGAGAGAGAGACTGCATCCTCAGTGTCTGAGAGAGAGAGACAGCATCCTCAGATCATATGTGTGTGTGAGAGAGAGAGAGAGAGAGAGAGAGAGAGAGAGAGAGAGAGAGAGAGAGAGAGAGACTGCATCTTCAGTGTCTGAGAGAGAGAGACTACATCCTCAGATCATCAGTGAGAGAGAGAGAGAGAGAGAGAGACTGTATCCTCAGTGCCTGAGAGAGAGAGACTGCATCCTCAGTGTCTGAGAGAGAGAGACTGCATCCTCAGATCATCAGTGTGTGTGTGTGTGTGTGTGTGTGTGTGTGTGTGTGTGTGTGTGTGTGACAGAGAGAGAGAGAGAGAGAGAGAGAGAGAGAGAGAGACTGCATCCTCAGATCATCAGTGTGTGTGTGTGTGTGTGTGAGAGAGAAAGAGAGAGAGAGATAGAGACTGCATCCTCAGATCCTCGGTGTGCGAGAGAGAGAGAGAGAGAGAGAGAGAGAGTCAAAAATCAAAAATCAAAATAAAAAAAAAAATAAAAAATCTTTATTTCCATTTTACAATGGTTATTCTACATTTCTCTCAAAGGATACGTCAATACAACATACAATAGTAAAAGAGAGAGAGAGAGAGAGAGAGAGAGAGAGAGAGAGAGAGAGAGAGAGAGAGAGAGAGAGAGAGAGAGACTGCAACTTCAGATCCTCAGTATGAGTGTGTTTGAGAGAGAGAGAGAGAGACTCCATACTTAGATCCTCAGAGAGAGAGAGAGAGAGAGAGAGAGAGAGAGACTGCATCCTCAGTTCCACGGTGTATTTGTGTGTGTGAGAGAGAGAGGGAGGGAGAGAGAGAGAGAGAGAGAGAGAGAGAGATCGTCCACGGCATGAAACGGACAGCCGTCTCAGATAACATCTGTATCTAAGCGCTGATGTGTATAATCAGAGAACGGTTACATTTCTGAAACACATAATTAAGAAGTGGAAACAAAAGACGATGATAATTACGAAGGCGCAAAGAATATGGGAGGAGGAAGAAGAGGAGGAGGAGGAGGAGGAGTGGGTAAAGGAAGAGCAGAAAGAAGCGGAAAGAGAAAAAAAGTTTTCCTGATGCAAACAGTGATAAACACTGTGGAGTTTCAAGCACTTACCTTCCGGGTACCAAACGTCAAGCTAAAAACTTAAGGGACTGAAAAGTAACATACTTGTACTTTATCATGTTAAAAAAGTTCGCTGTACTTGCATTAGAGACTCAAGTGCATGTTCTAAAGGAAATAGTATCTAATCTTTTATTATTATTATTATTATTATTATTATTATTATTATTATTATTATTATTATTATTATTATTATTATACAAAGAACAACCGCGTTCTGTCAAAAGTAGGAGGCAAAAAGACCCTTGCTGTGAATGTTTTTCATGACAATTATTATAAAAATACAGAATTTTTTAGATTTCGAGGGCACTACTGAGTCAGTGAGAAGTTTAATGTATGAACTGATAGCCTCTTTAAATTAGACAATGGAAACGTGAAAAATTTTTGAGTTCAGGAATTTAAAAGTGAGAGTGATAATAAAAGTATAATCATTTGCTTTTCCTTACCATCCCTATATACTCTGACAATAAATATTTCAATATTTCACCTTTTTATAAATCTGTAATAAATCAAAGAACTAAACAACATGCAAAATAGAGTTTACAACATTTCACCTTTAACGACAGTTCTTGAACGGAAACCTAATATAAACAGAGGCAAGTAATAATAATAACAATAATAATAATAATAATAATAATAATAATAATAATAATAATAATAATAACAAAACTTCGGCGCAATCGAGTTTTCTGTACAGCGTATAATGCTGTATGAAACTCTCAGCCACTGCCCATGAAACTCAGCCACGGTCCGGTGGTGGCCTGTATTGTTGGTACCTACAGCGCTGCCAGAAGTACGATTATGGTTAACTTAAACCTTAATTAAAATAAAAACCAACGAGGCTAGAGGGCTGCAATATGGTATGTTTAATGATTGGAGGATGGATGATCAACATACCAATTTGCAGCTCTCTAACCTCAGTAGTTTTTAAGGTCTGAGGACGGACAGAAAAAGGGCAGACGGACACACAAAGCCATCACAATAGTTTTCTTTTACAGAAAACTATAGTGCTCAACCTAAGTATACATTGGGCAAACGAAAAAACAGGTGGAATTAAAGATTCCGTATAGCAACCACTCGTTGTGTGTTAAGTACCAAATGACCAAGCCCCTTAGACAAGACAAGTATGCGGGCACTCCCTGGGCATAAACGAATCCTTGGAACATCCCAGAACTGGGCACATACCACGAGGATAAGAAAACGTTAATCCCAAAACTAAACGTTAGGAGGCGGAATGAATAAGCAAAAATTATTTTTCTCGTACCCTGTAAACTGTGAGAGTATTGGACCAGATTTCGTTATCAAGTGAGATGAAAGATAGGAAGAGTTAAACTGTTTTTGCTCATGCGCGTGCTTATGTATGCATATACATGAGAGAGAGAGAGAGAGAGAGAGAGAGAGAGAGAGAGAGAGAGAGAGAGAGAGAGAGAGAGAGAATTATTTTTGTCTCTGAGTAAACTAAATTAAAAGCTTACATGTATATTATGTGCCTACAGAGATTACTCTGGACTCTGAGAAGATTAAAGCGAAAGCTAGCACGTGTATTATGTACGTGTGTATGTATATCTATGTATATATATATATATATATATATATATATATATATATATATATATATATATATATATATATATATATATATATAGATTATTTGTATGTGCATTTATGTAAATATACAGAGAGAGAGAGAGAGAGAGAGAGAGAGAGAGAGAGAGAGAGAGAGAGAGAGAGAGAGAGAGAGAGAGAGAGAGAGCAGGAAAAAATCATTTTGGACTCCGAGAAGACTAAATTGAAAGTATGTGCCTATACAGAGAGAGAGAGAGAGAGAGAGAGAGAGAGAGAGAGAGAGAGAGAGAGAGAGAGAGAGAGGAGGTCACGCAGGTTTACAAGCACCTAGCAAGAGGAAAGAGATAGGACGGGCGTCGGGCGAATCGTCCTCACAACTCATCCTGCCCGGTGGAATAATTGGTCAGGAGTCTTAATTGTATAATTGATATATATGATGATGAAGGGGAGGGGGAGTGGAAAGCGCGGGGAGGGGGAGGGTGGTTCAGCAGTATTGTTTAGAAGTTTACGACTGTTATTTGCTCAGGCATAATTAGCATTGTTGCTGCGGCCAGATTTTCCATGCAGAGGGTCGACTCATTTTTCGGGCTAAACGTGCCTCATTATGAATGACGGGTGTTTGTAGTTTGTAAACACTGATTTAGACTGGTTTATACAGCAGGTGTTAGGTGTTACTTGTTTCACCCATGCAAATACTTGCGTCAAGCAGAAATTGTCCATTACGTATGAACGAATTAAGTTTTTAGTCAGAGAGTGTTTTTGGCAAATCAGGTCTTAGTTCTCTAATAATATTTATGTATGTGTATGTATAGATATATGAATACACACATTTTTTACATTGGAATATTGGTCATGACTCTGAGTGGATTTTATGCTAATTCTTTGGTTGGGGTTTGTTCTGCAAAGCTGTCATCAAAAGTGATTGTAGTATTATTACGTGGACTGCTAATGAAGTTGGGTGTGGTGTGTGTATGTATGTATGTATGTATGTATGTATGTATGTATGTATGTATGTATGTATGTATGTGTGTATATATATATATATATATATATATATATATATATATATATATATATATATATATATACTTTTTTACAAAGTTGTTATCAAATGTGATTGTAGTATTATTATGTTGACTGCTAATGTAGTTGTGTGTGTGTGTGTGTATATATATATATATATATATATATATATATATATATATATATATATATATATATATATATATATATATATATATATATATATATATTTACATACATGTATGAATGTATATATGTACATATATGTACTCGTATATATATACAGACAAATACATTAGCAGTCCACGTAATAATACTACAATCACATATGATAACAACTTTGTAAAACAAACCCAACCAATGAACTAGTATAAAATCCACTCAGAGTCATGAACAATATTCCAATGTAAAAAAAATAGCATACTCCAATTAGCTTAGCATAGTCTAAGGGCAACAATCAAATTCTAAGTATTAAATCATATTTAAAGACACACCGGAACATTTGCAATTACAAAGATGACTAACTGATAACGAAAATCCTGAATCATGTTTGAATGTAAAGGCGAATCTGTTATTCAAGTTCTTTCTTAAGTTTCTATGAAGACTCACCGAAGTATATCTGAAAGAACATAAAACTCTTATATATATAAGTCCCAACTAATATTCCAAATCCACATCATACTAAAACAAGTAAAAAATGCGCCGAAATTTCTTCGGCGCAATCGAGTTTTCTGTGCAGCGTATAATGCCGTATGAAACTCTCAGCCACGGCCCGGTGTTTGGCGGTGTTGTTGGCACCTATAGCGGTGGCAGACGCACGATCATGGCTAACTTTAACCTTAAATAAAATCAAAACTACTGAGGCCAGAGGGTTGCAATCTGGTATGTTTGATGACTGGAGCGTGGGTGATCAACATACCAATTTGCAGCCCTCTAACCTCAGTAGTTTTTAAGATCTGAGGGCGGACAGAAAAGTGCGGACAGAAAAATGTGCGGACGGACAGGTAAATAGCCACCTCAATAGTTTTCTTTTACAGAAAACTAAAAAAATTAAATAAAAACGAAAAAAATCCACTCGATAGAATCCAATCAATCAATAACTGAAAATAAAAAATCTTTCGGAGCGATTTCCACGGAGTCTTCTACGGAATCGCCTCGAAATTTATCCTCGGGCGGAAAGTTTTCGTATCCGTCAGGACCAAACTTTTTCGGGGAAGGAGGCTTTTGGCCCACATTTACGGATGACGTATGCCGCACTAACTCAGTGGCAGGATAGGAAAGGAGCCTCGCATCTCTCACGCTTAGGAGTTTTTGCACCTGAAGGGCCGGTTATGTGCAGTCAATATTATAACGTATTCCTGCGTTATTGTTCTCATTATATTATTTGTTAATGGTCTTTGTTGCTTGTTCCGTGCGAATGTGTATATTTAATAATAATAATAATAATAATAATAATAATAATAATAATAATAATAATAATAATAATAATAATAATAATATAAGAAGGAAGAAGACCTTTTGTGGCAAGTTTTGTTGATTAATATTGATGTGCTGGAAAAACGAATTATAAGAAAAATTTAGAAAACTCAGTATAAAATCAATTCGCATATTGCAGCCATATTATTCAACAGCAGCAGCAATAATAATAATAATAATAATAATAATAATAATAATAATAATAATAATAATAATAATAATAATAATAATACGAAGAAGAAGAAGAAGAATGTGTATACTTATCAATAATAATAATAATAATAATAATAATAATAATAATAATAATAATAATAATAATAATAATAATAATAATAACTGGAGAGACTATATCAAAACTATACCGGATATTTTTCTCCATTTCTTACTCACAATACCGGTATTTTTTGGTAACATCAACTGTAATAATAAGTCATTCACAACAACAGTGATACTTTTGAAAATGCCTAAGAAAAATATAATTTTTTAGGTAGTTCAGATGGGAAATAAAGGTACCTTTCCCAAAATGGCCCAACCTAATGTAATGTAATAATTGCTCGTATTTGTACCATCACTGACAAAATAGCATTCGCAATTAAAAATACAGGATACTTTCGTTATTAGAGTTATCCTACCCAACGAATAAGAGGTATAAGAAGACATGTAATAACAGCAATAACAAACACTCATGCAGTGAATTTACAAACTGATGAAAGAAAAGAAAGCACAATGAAGTTGTACTAAATTATATCAAGAAGAAGAGGAGGAGGAGGAGGAGGAGGAGGAGGAGGAGGAGGAGGAGAAAAGGAAGAGGAAGAGAGGCAGGAGAAGAGGAAGAGAAGAAAAAGGGGAAGAAGAGGAAGAAAAGCAAAAGAAAAAAAGGGAAGTCGAAAGCCCTTCGTCTCGTGGCCCACGCGTCAAATAATTAAGAGGAAGGCCCCGAATTCCTGCCGTAACATTTCACAGAGTTTCGGAAACAATGTATCCAAACTATGACGATCCCCTTGGCTTGGGCATGCCAGCTCCTGGCCATTATTCTTTGGTCTAGTTCTTCTTCTTCTTCTTCTTCTTCTTCTTCTTCTTCTTCTTCTTCTTCTTCTTCTTCTTCAGAAGTGACTTCCTAAAAGAATATTTGGGTTGACAATGAGATCCTGTGATTGCAATGTCACTAATCGTTATAATTTGATGTACGAAGACACAAAGCGAGATATTTTTTCACAAAAATCTCTCAATAATTACCAAATAGAAACCAGAAAGAGAGAGAGAGAGAGAGAGAGAGAGAGAGAGAGAGAGAGAGAGAGAGAGAGAGAGAAATATTTTTTCACAAAAAACTCAATATTTACCAAATAAAAATCAGAGAGAGAGAGAGAGAGAGAGAGAGAGAGAGAGAGAGAGAGAGAGAGAGAGAGAGAGAGAGAGAGAGAGAGTACCATAAAAAACTTTTCACAAAATTTTCTCAACATATATACCTAATAAAAACCACAGAGAGAGAGAGAGAGAGAGAGAGAGAGAGAGAGAGAGAGAGAGAGAGAGAGAGAGAGAGAGTTTAAAAATAGCGATGACATATGCCTTAACATTATGCATATGATAATAAACGCAACTTCGAATGATGTTTGAATGCCTATGCCAAGATGATATTAGCATTGAGATGAATTATTTCTTTGTGAATGAAAAAAATTAATATATGTTTATAACTATATATAACTGAAACAATGCTGCTCAAAATGCAACCCTAATCAACGCAGACACTAATCACTTATTATGTTAGACGTCATGACGATGACACACTTTGTAACTATTAAGTGATAACTAAGTTAAACTATAATTGCTAAACCCACGAACCAGAAGGGGGGGGGGGGGGAAGAGGGAAAGAGAGAGACCATATCCCACATACTGATTACTCCAAATGTCCAATTAACAAGCCATTGAGAGAGAGAGAGAGAGAGAGAGAGAGAGAGAGAGAGAGAGAGAGAGAGAACCATATCCCACATACTAATTACTCCAAATGTCAATGAACAAGCCACTGAGAGAGAGAGAGAGAGAGAGAAATATTTTTTCACAAAATCTCTCAATATTTACCAAATAAAAACCAGAGAGAGAGAGAGAGAGAGAGAGAGAGAGAGAGAGAGAGAGAGAGAGAGAGAGAGAGAGAGAGAGACTACCATAAAATTTTTTCTTAAAATTTTCTCAATATATATACCTAATAAAAACCACAGAGAGAGAGAGAGAGAGAGAGAGAGAGAGAGAGAGAGAGAGAGAGTTCAAAACTAATTAGTAACGTAATTAAAATGAAGTCACGATCATTTTAAGTGATGTTTTTACGAGTCTTGTTAACAGCGAATTAGTCAGACATGAAAATGACTACAGCAACATGCAGACACAACCTACGCATAAAAATCCCTTCAAATTTCACCCAGTTTACACAACCCTTTCACAATCATTTCACAATTTCACACCGTTTCGAAGACAAAACCATATTACCAGAGAGATTAAAAAAACAAGTAAAAAAAAGCCCCGAAGTTGCTTCGTAATCGAGTTTTCTGTACAGTGTATAATGCTGTATGAGCCGCGGCCCATGAAACTTTCAGCCATGGCCCGGTGGTGGCCTTTATATAGCCATGTCAGACGCACGATCATGGCTAATTTAACCTTGAATAAAATGAAAAACTAATGAGGCTAGAGGGCTGCAATATGGTATGTCTGATGATTGAAGGGTGGATGATCAACATACTAATTTGCAGCCCTCTAGCCTCAGTAGTTTTTAAGATCTGAGGCGGACAGAAAAAGTGCAGACGAACAGAGAAAGCCATCTCAATAACTTTCTTTCACAGAAAACTAAAAGGATGCAAAAACTAGTGCATAGCACAGATGAAGATAAATAAAAAAAAGAAACAAACAAATGAAAAATGATAAGCAAGCCAAAGTTTAATAATGACCCCCAAAAGCCTTCTTAGGGTACTCCTCTGAGCAATGGCCCACGCAAAACAGCCTGTGGCGCCGTCAGGAGCTCACCGCAGATACAAAGCCTTAGCCACTCCTGCGAAGCTGACAGGAGAAAAAAGAAAGACGTGGGAGGAGGAGGAGGAGGAGGAGGAGGAGGAGGAGGAGGAGGAGGTGGAGGTGGAGGTGGAGGAGGAGGAAGAAGACGAGGGGACTTGAAGTGAGTCTTTGCCTTGTGTAACGTAACACACCCGAAGGGCATTATTCCTGCAGAACAATGCCACATGGTCGTGCCTCCGTGCCCCGGGCAAAGTGTTAGTGGCATCACAGCAATGTTGCCATCCCATTAACGAATTTTCAGCCTCGTTCATTAAGATGTGGGACACGGAGCCTCCTTGTTCGCTGCTTTATTACAGGATTTCGGTGGAATACTAATTTTCGTGTTTGTTTATGCACATATATCTTTAACTGACTGATGCATGGTCTCATTGTTAAACCATGTGTATATCATATGCTGTATAATCCTTACTGTATCTGCAAATATATATATATATATATATATATATATATATATATATATATATATATATATATATATATATATATATATATATATATATGTATGTATGTATGTATATGTATATATATATATATATATATTATATATATATGTATATATACACTATATATATAAAATGTATATATATAAATATATATATGTAAATATTTTCATGTATATATAATATATATACATATATATATTACATATATACGTATAAATATTTACATACATACACACTAGGAGAGAGAGAGAGAGAGAGAGAGAGAGAGAGAGAGAGAGAGAGAGAGTTCACGTCCCCAAACACGCCTGAACAGTTGTCACGAAGTCCATTTTAAACGTAATAAAGAGAGCACTTAAAAGCGAAAAAAAAGAAAAAAGCAAATGTATAAAACAAAGATGACATGCATGAAGTCACTCGAGAATTTGCCGGTCAACGACCTCGTTAAAGTTGACCTTTTTTTACTTTCTTTTGTTTTTTTTTATTTTCTTTTTGCCATAGAACTAGAACTTTCTATTTCTTAAGTTACGATCTTGTGAGTCATTTTCTCAATTTCATAAACTGGACTAACTTTTTTTTTGCTTGATTTCTACAACGCACGCACAATCATAGATACTCGTATATAAAACACACCAATTTTCATTTACATTATATTATATATATATATATATATATATATATATATATATATATATATATATATATATATATATATATATATATATATATATTTATATTTATATAAATAATATCCACCTGTTCTTTTTCGAAGGCGTGACTCCAACAAGTCTTTTTGCATGAGGTTGAAAGCCCAACAACGCCCATCCTTACCTTCTCTTACACCGACGAATACGTAATATCAAATTCACTTTCTATTTATCTTAATGATACCTATTTTCTACAATGTGTTACCCGTCCGGTATTCAAAAAGGGATGCGGTTGCAACACACACACACACACGCCCTGCTCAAAATGATGTTTATCGGTATTAGTGATCGTAAATACACACACACACACACAAAAAGTGTTTTTTGAAACAAACAAAGAAACAAACAGCAGACTCTTGCACTGCACCCACACTGTGGGAGCGAGAGCACTGGACAAGGGCGTGAACCGCGGCCTCTCACTGGGTGTGATAATACCTTTCAACATTGGTCAGCATCGGATTAAATCCGGTACCAGCGGATAGTCCTCCAATTAAACAAAATACGACGGCTCTCTCTGTTAAGTGAAGATAAAGATACTAAAAATAAATGGTGCTCATGCAGGCAACAATTTTTTAAATATATATATTTCATAACACAAAAACAAAACTGTTTCTCTCAATATTTCTTTGCCCGTTGACCTCCTCTCGGTGAATGTCTCTATCAAAAAACTAAAATTTCTCTCTCTCTCTCTCTCTCTCTCTCTCTCTCTCTCTCTCTCTCTCTCTCTCTCTCTCTCCTTTTTATAAGTTACTGTTGCTTCCTTTCCTTTTATTATCTCATGTCATATGCCCATTTCCCTTCCTGGTCTCTCTCTCTCTCTCTCTCTCTCTCTCTCTCTCCCCCTATAAGTTACTGTTGCTTCATTTCCCTTTATTATCTCTTGTCATATACCCAATGCCTTTCCTGATCTCTCTCTCTCTCTCTCTCTCTCTCTCTCTCTCTCTCTCTCTCTCTCTCTCTCTCTCTCTCTCTCTGAGAATCAGTTTAACACGACGGCCCTCTGTTAAGTGAAGACAAAGATACTAAAAATAAATGGTGGTCATGTAACAATTTTTATTTTTAATTCAGAACACAAAACACAAAAGCTGGCTCTCGCAACATCTCTCTTCCCACTGCCTTCCTCAAAATAAATATAATATCTCTGTCATAAAGTTTAAAACTTTCTCTCTCTCTCTCTCTCTCTCTCTCTCTCTCTCTCTCTCTCTCTCTCTCTCTCTCTCTCTCTCTCTCGGAGAATAGGCTCAACCGAACGGGAGACAAGGCATCTTGAACGATAAATAATGGAAGACACAGCCTTAATCTTCCCCAAACAAAATAAAGTCATCGGTGTGGATCAGAGCCGTGTTTATACAATGATGTCGTTTACAAGAGCCAAGTGCACTTACGGCCACGGCATAAATCTTTAGGCAAAGAAGGATTTTATACGAAACCATTCCCTATCCATATTTAGGATACCGAAGCGATTTCATCTTGTCTAACACCGCATTCTTAATGATGGCATAAAATGAGGAAAATGACAAAAACGTACGCACAAACTTTTCCTACGTGAGAAAGAAAGGAAATGCAATCCTTAACTATTATTAAATGAGAAATGAGGCAAAACGGCAATTCTGGCCTCCATATTAAATGAGGAACGTGAAGAGAAAAAAGCCGTGGACTCCGCATAAAGGAAGAACTCTTGCAAAATTCGGAACTGAACTCCGGTTTAATGATATACATAAGCAGTGTGTAATCTACCTTGAATCCTAGAGTGAATGAGAAGAAAAATAAGAAAAAAAACATAATCCTCAAAGTTAAATGATAATTTAACAAAAACGCAATCATGAACTCCATACTGAATACAAAAAGCGTCATGAATCACGAATGTCAAAGTAAAATATAAATTGTGCTAAAATGGCAAAGACTATTCAAGCATAATAAGTATATATAAATAAATATAATACATATAAATTGTTTTATTTTTCCTTTTGTTTCTCTCTCTCTCTCTCTCTCTCTCTCTCTCTCTCTCTCTCTCTCTCTCTCTCTCTCTCTCTCTATATATATATATATATATATATATATATATATATATATATATATATATATATATATATATATATATATATATATATATATATATATATATACATATATATATATACACATATATATATACATATACATATACATATACATATATATATATATATATATATATATATATATATATATATATATATATATATATATATATATATATATATATATATATATAGCCTTTGTTGAACGAACCGGTTGAGCTTCAGACTGTCATTCGATGGGCCGGAGTTCAGTTCCCGCGGCCGGCTGATGAAGAGTTAGAGGAATTTATTTCTGGTGATAGAAATTCATTTCTCGCTATAATGTGGTTCGGATTCCACAATAAGCTGTAGGTCCCGTTGCTAAGTAACCAATTGGTTCTTAGCGACGTAAAATAAGTCTAATCCTTCGGGCCAGCCCTAGAAGAGCTGTTAATCAGCTCAGTGGTCTGGTAAAACTAAGGTATACTTAACTTATATATATATATATATATATATATATATATATATATATATATATATATATATATATATATATATATATATATATATATATAAACATATAAACACACACACACACTCACACACACACACACACACATATATATATATATATATATATATATATATATATATATATATATATATATATATATATATATATACATATATCCTGTTCCAAAGCCTAGTTTTTTCGCAGAATCTCTACGGTAAGAGATAACCGGTGATGTATCACAGTTGAGCATGAAACTCCGGTTACTCTGAGGCGCATGGCGGTCCGGGAACAGACACAGAAATCCTCCCGTCCAGAGGATAAAACTAATTTGAAAATAACTCGAAACCGGTAAGTAGTTAATTGGCACAACTTCGCTACGAAGTTAACTGACCTATTACAGCAAACTCGGGTCAGAACACGACGGAGCACAAATTACACCGAGCACGGTTAACAGGTTCGTTTTTGCGCGACGAATCTGCATATTTTTACCCTCAGCCACAAAAGACTATTTTTCTTGTTTCACTAATTTTTTTTTTCTTTTTTCTTTTTGTCAATTTCAAAGGGAGTCACGCTCCCTAGACATAAAAACACGCTAACGAGAAACATGCAAACATGACGTTGTCAATTATGCTGATGAAAGTGTTTGACAGTGATTCTTGCTTTCCTGTGGCCCCGCTGACGACTGACAAAAAGAGTAATAATAAACCTGCCTGCTTCTGGTTTTAAGTGTGTGTCTGTCTGTCAGTCTGTCTGTCTGTGTGTCTGTCTGTCTGTCTGTGTGTGTGTGTGTGTGTGTGTGTGTGTGTGTGTGAGAGAGAGAGAGAGAGAGAGAGAGAGAGAGAGAGAGAGAGAGAGAGAGAGAGTAGCCTATCATCTTTTCAAGCACAAAATGATAATCCTGCCTCAACCCTTATATCTAGCCAACAAATACACGCATCCACCTACCAACGCACATGCGCAAAGACATACACATACACACACACACGCACACACACATATATATACATATATATATATATATATATATATATATATATATATATATATATATATATATATATATATATATATATATATATATATATATATATATAATATTCAACAGGAGTAGGTTTCTCAAAACCCAACAATGCAATGAAGACAAGTGAAAAAATATGATTTCCTAGACTTGTTGGTGTGCTTCACCTGTCTTCACTGTGTGTATAAATACACACATATATCTATACATGGGCTATATATGTGTGTTTGTGTGTGTGTGCAGAATCTATCGGTAACCAATAAGCATTAAGCATTTCGGCCAGACAGGCAATATCCATCCAAAGACCATGATATGCTGGCGCAAACTGGTCTAGTTAACTCTAGAAAAATATAAAGGAATTCGATATATATATATATATATATATATATATATATATATATATATATATATATATATATATATATATATATATATATATATATATATATATATATATATATATATATATATATATATAGATAGACGACTTGCAGTGATAAGCGTATCCCAAGAGGTAAAAGGAAATTGAAAAGTTGAGCGGTCACGGCAGAAAACAAAACTGTATTGTCTTTTATTATTGTCACAAGATTTTTTTTTTATGTCGTCAATATTATATCAGTATTGAATTCTATGAAATGATTTCCAATACACACCATAAATAATACGGTATTTTACGAACTACTGTATATACAACCGCTAGGCTATTGCAGCTAGTAAATACAGTGGACATATCGAATTCATTTACGATATTTCAATACGGATGCAAAACGTAACAGATAAACAAAATTACTATTTACATTTTAATTTTTCAACCACGTTCAAAATGAAAACTAGAAACGAATGCGTAAAAATAATCTCAAAAACTCTCTCTCTCTCTCTCTCTCTCTCTCTCTCTCTCATATATATATATATATATATATATATATATATATATATATATATATATATATATATATATATATATATATATATATATATACATACATACATACATACATACATACATACATACATACATACATACATATAAATGGATGACAGGACGAAAAAGCTCCAATTCTAAAGGACGCACAAAGCTATAAATACATTCTCTGACAGTCAAAGCTCTGGACTACAGTCGAAACACATCAAACTGTCATCCTCACGAAGCCATTTTTCTTCATTTTTGCTCTGCCGAATATAAATGAAAAAGGCAAAAACATATTCCTCAATAAATATCTATCCAACTTTCATGATAACCCTTTTTGCACAATAGATTCTGCCCAGTTTTCCTTTGATTTAGATCAAGTCATTTATTTATTTTTAAATATATCGTTAAATTTCAGTTTCTTTGATAACCCTTTTTTCCACAAGAGCTTCTGTTTGATTTTTCTTTCATTCTGATCAAGTGTCGTAATGTACTTTTTTAAATATATCGTTGAAATTTAGTTTTTATGATAACCCTTTTTCACAACAGCTTTTTTTTATTTTCTTTTAATTTAGACCAAGTAATTTCTAAGTTTTTTTTTTAATATATCTTTAAATTTAAGTTTCTGTGACAGCTCTTTTTTACGCAATAGATTCTGTATAATTTTTTCTATTTAAACCAAGTAATTTATAAGCGTTTTTTTATATATATAGTTAAATTTAAGTTTCTATGATAACCCTTTTTCAAAATAGCAATAGCTTCCGTTCAATTTACAATTCATATCGTTAAATTTTAGTTTCTATGATAACCCTTTTTTCACAATAGCTCCCGTTCAATTTACAATTCATCTTGATCACGTTCATTTATTAGGGATTTTATTTAAATATCATTAACTTTAAGTTTCTATGATACCCTTTTTTCACAATAGCTTCAGCTTAATTTCCCTTTCATTTTGATCAAGTAATTGACAGCTATTTTTTAATATATCGTTAAATTTAAATGTTGTTCATTAATGTTATAATAATTACACGAACGAAGGACACAACAAAAACCAAAAAGTTACAAAGTTAAAAAAATAACATGTTGAATTATCATAAACAAAAATTCAATACTGTAGGAAGATACTTGCCAAAAGTAAAGCAATGGAGATTTATATGGTACTTATGGGACCATGCAGAACCATGTTTAAATTTCCATTTCAGCGATGTATAGTTTATTCCTATTTATGTCATCCACTATGCGATAAAACATATTACCGTTATTTTTACAGTAAGAGTATACTGGAAAATATGTGTATACACTCACTCACACTCACACACACACATACACATACATTATATATTTACATATATATACATATATATATATATATATATATATATATATATATATATATATATATATATATATATATATATATATATATATATATATATATATATATATATAAGTATATATAAGCTTGCCTTAATATCCCCTAAGCATTTTACTTTTTTTAGACCAAATGTCTTTAATGTTAGAGTCTGATAGAAAATTAAGATAACACTACAACATATACTGTAATTACCACAGGGAACCTTACTGGTGCATCAAAAACTATTCTATGCATATATTCAATTAGTAGACCACAAATTTCCTTTTAATGTTTAATCCGCTATACCTCATCAATAACTTACACAAGAGTGGAATTATTTTACAAGTGCACCTACCCTGATCAGCATTCGAACCTACAGTATGTAGACTTCATGCACTAATCAGTCAATGTATGAGGAATGCTTATATGTATGTATGTGTATATATATGTGCGTGTGTGTACACGCGAATTTCAAATAATTGATGTCCACGATCCAGTATTCTATTGCCAAACACTGAAAACTTCTACTAAGAGAGAGAGAGAGAGAGAGAGAGAGAGAGAGAGGGAGCTTGTTCACCACTCCACATAAATGTCATCTTTACATCAATTTTCTTGTCTTTTGTCCCCGAACCCAAAACCGTTCGTTTTCAGTTTCCTATCTGATATTTTGATATTTGACCCCCAGAAACCCCCTTCTCTCATTTTCCTTGTTCATTCTCTCTCTCTCTCTCTCTCTCTCTCTCTCTCTCTCTCTCTCTCTCTCTCTCTCTCTCTCTCTCTCTCTCAGGAAGAATTTGAAAATTTCTCTCCATCTTTTTCTCAGGAAAAAATAAAAGTATCTCTTTCACGAGGCTTCTCCTTATCTCTCCTTCGATAGGGAAAATCTCTCAGGAAAGTAGGAAAAATGGAGAATGATGCAGTAGTTTGTCGCAAGGGGGGGGGAGGGGGTTTGTAGAAGAAGGAGAGGGGAGGGGGGGGGTGAAGGTGGAAGGGGGTTTGGTCAATATCTCAATCACATGCATTTCCATAAATGTTTCCGATCCTTGTGAGCGAAAGCCAATTGAAGCCTTTATGGGCGGGATATATCATCGAGGATCCCACTTTTTCTCGTTCGCTTTTCACTATTTTTCACTCTCGCCATTTTGCTCGCTTTCGTATATTCCCTTCAAACATCTAATTAAATTCCCTTTCTTCTTTCCTGTGCTTACTAAAATATTATGAATACTATTTTCAGGCAGTTTCTTGGGTTATTTTTTTGTTTGCTATTTTTCTAAGTAATCTTCAATTCTTCGTCTAGGAGCGTCTAGCACTCTAGTCTTTAAGAAATGTTTTGTATTTTATTATTTGCAAAATTTCCGTTTGCCTTTTGCTAGAGTCTGCGTTCACCGGCTCGACTATTCAATGACATGGCTGAATAAACTTCCACAAAGCCAAATTATTTTAAGAACTTGAAATGTGATGATGTGACTGAATATACCCTTAAAATTTTGTTTACTTATAATTCTGCACTTGCAAGTCTACACACAGAAATATATCAAGAAAAACACTTCCAAAGTGAGAATGAGTGTTTAAAGTAAACTCTAACTACAAAATGTAGTAACTCTGCAGAAATAGGAATAAAATCTTAAAAATAGCTTTAATTTTCTAACCACGAATCACTAACTGTGCAAGCAAATTTATTACGTCGATATACATACTAGTGTACGCTTAGTCAAAACTGACGGTAATATAAGAGATAAACAAAGCGGCAAGTCCACCCATAGGAACTTTACTTAACAACCCCCCAGTTATCACTAGGTTACCTTAACTCTGCAAACTTATGCATAGGCCAGCTGTGAACGAGGCTAAGCCGGGCTGGAAGACAGCAAATCTAATTGGGGAATTTAGTGCTCAAAGATTATTGTTGTTTACAAAAGTCGATGCAAACTCTGACCTCTGGGTATGTCCTTGACCTAAATATGGTCATTCTTTTCATTAGTGGAATAAGCATGACAATTATGAAGTCTATCACATATTGGTGAAATCTTATGGTCAAGGTTAAATTTCTATTAGGCCTCCAACGTTCAAACGCTAACCTTGACCTTGGCCTTGTGCCCTGGATCCATAACATAAAATGATGAACTCCAGTGACCCATAGATGTTATCAATGAAGTTTTATCCTTAAAGGGGAACATAAAGAGGGCTGGAGAAAGACAAATCCAAGTCTTCAAGAATGAGGTTACTAGCCTCATGCCCTATTCATAACCTAGCCGATGCTGGTACCCACTTTCAAGTGTGCATTCGGCTAAGTGGCAACTGAGAACGATCCATGGACCAGAAGAACATGAGCCGTGCACTGTACCGCTCAGCAACGTGCCAATCCTGATAGACTGCACCTCACTTCCTCAGACAACGCAGAAATGACTTCATGAAAGCTTCAACATAAACACAAAAAAAACTGTTGAAACGAAATAAACTTAAAACCTTAAACTTTGCCGATAAAATACAATGGAGCGTTAAAATCTGAAACTGAATATAAAGAATAAAATGTTAAAATCGTATGCCGTACAACAACATAAACTTTCAAGTCCAATACTGACAAAACCTCGATCTGTTTTCCCAACGACAATTCTGAATCTGGAGCATCAAGATGTTATTTTGGTCATAACACTCTTACTTTCTCTGTTGCTATTGTTACTGTTATTGCTGTTGTTGTTATTGTTGTTGTTATTCCCAGCTGTTGGTGTTTGCACTTTTTTAATACTGCTGTAGTTTTTTTGGCTTTTTTTCACTGCATCTAAGACCAGTTATTGTTTTGCTGCTGGTATCACATTTTTCTTCTTTTTTTCTGACTGTTATCTGTGCACAATTTCATCTAACTGCCTTTAGTTGTGCTGCTTTCTTTTCTGCTCCTTTCTGATGGTCCTAACTTTTCCCTGGCTGCTATTTCACTGCTTTATCTACTGCTTTAAATTTCGATATTTATTGCTACTCTTCTTGTAATCAATTTGAATTTTGATGTTGCTATTCCTTTCATTTTGACCAACGGTTACCTCCACACATGCTTCTTTTACTACACGAAAGATGCAGTGGTAAGGTTGTGATAATAAAAAGGTGGCTGACCAGGCTTGGTAAGGCATTTCTGGCTGAAGGAATGATTTTAAGGAATGAGAGTGGTGGACGAGAGAGTCAGTTGAAAAACATTTTTTATTTTATCAAATAAGAATGATTTATTCCTCAATAACAAAGAGATACAGAAAACTGAACATAACCTAATCATATAACCAACAAATAAACAAAATATTAACATGGCACAACCTTTCTCAGGCTGTTCCCCAAGTACACCCTACCTGCCCATACATCCAGCCTGCCCGTACACCCAACTTCCTAAATCCTCCCCTTCTCCCCCACCCCTCCTCACACCATACACCCATAGAAAAGCCGGAATAGAAAAACGTTATCCAATATGAAATAAAAGCACTCTGACGCTATACATGCCGTGAAACTCATTTGACTGGGAATTAAAACTGACACTGTGTAATGATGGCAGGATCTGTAGTTCCATTTTTGATGCTGCAGATTGATATGGCCAACACAACAACAAAATAGAGAACTGGGGTGTGTGTGTGTGTGTGTGTGTGTGTGTTTGTGTGTGTGTGTGTGTATGTACATATGTGGGTGAAGCTAAAAGACAAAGAGAATATGGCTTTATCCTATCTTTATTTTTATTTCACCATTTTTCCACACCAAACTTTTTACATTTTTTTACGTTTTACTGGTCATGAATGATTTTATTTGCTTTCTCTTACTAACGAATTATTTTTACTTTATGCTATATATTTATGGGACTTTTTTTCCGTATATGCCCATGCTACGTGTAGCTATTTCTTTTTACTCGTTGAGCTTTTAGCTTTTAGCTTTCTTTTAGTTCAAATTATACCTTTATCACCTATTTTATTCCCCTTCATATTACAAGATTCATTTGTACTTCTCTGAGTTTATGTTACAAAGGAAAATTAGTAATGCATTCATTCTTTTCATAGCAAGAAAGTATACAAGTTTTATTTCGGGTCTGTCAAGTTGGTTGTACAATGCAAAACTGCACAACTATTTTGCATTAACAAGCATTATTGGATATCAATTACACCATAATTATGTTTACACAAAGATGACTATGCCTTATGCAATTTGCAGTCTGAGAGAGAGAGAGAGAGAGAGAGAGAGAGAGGTGAAACAACGCAGAAGAAAGTCATTGTTTAAATCAATGTTTCTCATCTTTTTGAAACAAGATGAGGCTTTATGATCAGTAAAATTGAAACAAAAGAATATTTTCCAGAGTACATTCCAGCCATGGAAAACCGGAAATAAAAATATTTATTAGCTCACTGAACTTGCTGGCTTCCTCTACGTGCCAACTGTCTAGGCCTATACCCCTTACATCGATAATTATAAAATTCAAAGGCGGTTCCAGGCCCGTACTTCTTAGTCTGGAAATTGTAACCTTGATATCCATCTTCTACTCTTTCCATGATATCCACCTAACTCCATTTATAATTCCAAGTTGATATCCAGTGAGAATATCAAGACGATACCCGCCACCAACAACAACCTCCCTGGACAAGGTTCTGTGGATGTATTCCAGAAAGCAATGTTGGACCAGGAGCTTCCGCCGTTGCCTGGCTGCCTGGAAGGAAGGAAGTTTGCAAGTTGGAGTTCCAGGCCGCGCTGTTGGTGGTGGTGGTGGTGGTGCTGGAATGATGTAGAGGCAGCCACCGAATACAGTGTATTAGCCAGCATCATCTGGAAGTGGACCGCCACTAACTTTCTCAATCCGTCATTCCTACAAACACACCTGCAGTAGTGTTGCGTTTTCTCTGCGCTCTCTCTCTCTCTCTCTCTCTCTCTCTCTCTCTCTCTCTCTCTCTCTCTCTCCAGTGAAATAGATATAAAAGCACACACACACACACACACATATATATATATATATATATATATATATATATATATATATATATATATATATATATATATATATATATTATATATATATATATATATATATATTAGATATATACAGTACATATGTGAGTGTGTATGTGTGTATATATATAAATATATATATATATATATATATATATATATATATATATATATGTGTGTGTGTGTGTGTGTGTGTGTGTGAATGTACACATATCAATGCATGCATAATATTTTTCCAAATTAAAGTCGTTTCCCCTAATATAAGGTGGTCCCAAAGAAAATTACAGTAATTACTGCCGTATTCATACTTTAGACACAACACCATCCACTTCATACACCTGACCACCAATGGATCATCAGCGGCACGTCGAAACCCCTACACACATTGTGCCATTTGTCACTACCTTGTACACATTCTTGCGCTTCCTAGAGACTAGGGCTTTTCTTTCCCTGTGCTTCTTTCCCCTATTTATCCAACACTTTTTAGGTTTTCATCTCCTCCCCCCCCCTCCCCCAATTCTGAATTTATTCTCTTTTCACCAAACTGTTATTGTCCATTTTTTCTCAATTGTCAGATCTTCTTACGCCACAAACAATGCGCAAGCTTGCACTCAATTGCGCTCAACGTTCAAACTTCACTTCCATAAACAAGAACTGGCTCAACAATCACTTTATACGTTCCCATCCTGGTTTCCATAGACAATCTCACTTTCTTCTTTATATATATATATATATATATATATATATATATATATATATATATATATATATATATATATATATATATATATATATATATATATATATATATATATATATATATATATATATATATACATACATATATATAATTTATATATATATATATATATATATATATATATATATATATATATATATATATACATATACATAAACCTTAGAAACAAACTACCTCTTACCTCACAACAATATCCAATTCGCCAGGTCCTATCCGGTTTCGTTATTACAACCTTTTCTCGGAAGATACCAGATTTCGTGTAATTTCTTTCCCTAAAATTACCTGATAAAACAGCGGTGACTTAGAGGCAATTACCCTGACTGCCGTAATTTTCCCTAAATGATCCGAGTTTATATTTATGCGTCCTTTTTTTCAATTACGACACGTTTGGTTTCTGTGTGTTTCGGTTTCATACCAAAATTCGGGAAAATTGTGGCTTTCTTTTAGCATTTACCGTTCTACAATTTTTAGACAGTACTGGTGTGTTAATTTTTATCATTAAAAGCCAAGTTACAATAATATTAATATTAACATTAATCACTACTACTACTACTACTATCAGCGGTAGTAGTGGTATTAGTAGTATTTTTATAAAAATAAAAATAACAACACTAACGATAAAATTGGCATCCATTATTATAACAATTCCGTAATAGTGCTTCATGGGTGAAAAATTATCCACAAAATATGCTACAATATAGCAACAGCAGGGGTGAAAAATTATCTACAATATATCAACAGCAAATACAACTTTGGCAATTTTCGGCGTAATCATAAGGACTCATTCTTAGTGCAAAAAGTATGACAAGAAATCTAAAGATGAAGACTTTCATAGCGGATATTCAGTCTTAGGATCAGTTGTATGAGTGTCCCGGGCACTGATATCTCCCACGGCACTAAGTCCAGTTCCACTTTTATAATATTATTACTGCAGTGGACGGTCACCTGTCTGACCTGACATACTGTAGGTCAACAGGAATATTTGAAGCAGGTGATGTTTTGAAAGTTTTCTGAAAAAGAGTTCATCCTACATTCAACAGCTCAAGAGTGGAAGTGCAACGTTTCAAGAGAGAGAGAGAGAGAGAGAGAGAGAGAGAGAGAGAGAGAGAGAGAGAGTTACTAATCGTTCAGCATCGTTTCTCATTACAGAGAGGACTCTAACTACATTAATACGTTCATCAGATTGCACGTTTCGCTGTGCTATTACAGCTTATCGTTTAACTAAGTTTCGATTCTTCCCGTCCATTAGTCAGGAACAAAAAATGGATATCGCTACCAAAATAGGATAGCTATGATTAATCTACTAAAATGAACAAGGAGACTGTGTAAGTACAACCTGATATCCTCCATGGCTTAAGAACGCGAAAGTGTTCGCGTTCATAAGCCGATGGTGGACTGTATCGATAATTTCGTACGTATTATTTCGTAAATAACTAAGAACAAATACCACACAGAAAAGAAAATGAAGAAATATTTTACCTTTCCTATCTATTTCCTGTCTGGATTTTCCGAAAGGAATTAGGAAACAAGGGCAGTAAAAGTGGTGAATAGCAAGTGTTTGGTATTTTTGACTGTCCGTTATGTTTGTAAAGAGCCAAAGTATGACAATCAATTTCCCTGGGATCAAGAGTCCGTGTCGGCAAAACCTCAGCTTAGACATGCTGCTTCGTTTTCCATTAGTGATGTATCATGAAAAATCCTCATACCTGGTTACTGCATCCGGAGCTCAGAAGCTCTCTACCATAACCTTCCAAAAGTTTTCGCTTGGCAATACGTACGCAAATGTATTCCAGGGTTTAGAACCTCGTCATAAACTGGAAAGACTTAAATTCAAGTTCGTTTTCCTGAAGGAAGGAGAAAAAAAAAGAGAGAAACAAGCAGAGTCTCTTGAGCATGAAAGAGAAGGACACTGTCACCTCTTTAGGGGAACGCCATCAGATAATGATGCAACAACGTCCACTGATTTATGATGATTTATGAAGGGCCCAGCAGGGCGTGTGTACCTCCACTTTCCAGAGAGAGAGAGAGAGAGAGAGAGAGAGAGAGAGAGAGAGAGAGAGAGAGAGAGAAATTGGCTCCTGGAAATTCCATTCATAATCACCAGTCAAGGCTAGAGTTGAAGTACTATGGACGCTTCGATGAACTCATAATGCAATATGCTTGAAAGTGACCGTTTTGTGCTGGAGTGTTCAGAAAGGGTACATGCTTGATAATGACTTCTTCGTACTTCGTTGTCTAACAGGTTTGCGCTTGATAATGGCTACTTTACGTGACATATGAACTCTTTAAGCTCTGCTGGAATATTAATTGAATTTTCTATTACCCTTTGATAAACTTACTGGGATTCATTTAAAAGTTACTCGCAATTATAGTGGCAAATTAAATGGACCAGCCTTCAAAAAAAAAAGCATCAGTCACGAAAGGATCTGGGCGCACCTGCCAGTTATAACAAAGCACTAACATGCAAAGCAGAACTTCATGGCTCCGGCATTTGTGACACTGCCCGAAAAACGCACGTGCGCATGCGTAAATTGCATGATACTCATGTAAATGCATGACAATGAGTATTCCAAATTTCGACATAAACGTTCATACACACAAAACCACAAGGAAGTCAGAAACTTGTAATACAGTTCTGGCCTCGTTCCTCACTCCTGGAACGCAGTCTTTAATTCTCTCTCTCTCTCTCTCTCTCTCTCTCTCTCTCTCTCTCTCTCTCTCTCTCTCTCTCTCTCTCTCTCTACGTCTTATATTCCTTCGCCTGCAACCTTCACTAACCACAGTCTAATAACGAACATCCCGCCGAATCATAATAAACTTGGGACTTGCTTACCAACCCCACCCTCCTCCCCCCTCCCTTAAAACCAACGAAACCAACGAACATCCCCTCAACCCCATCCCCCACCCCACCCCCTTCTTCCGCCGCAACCAATCAGAACTTAGTGTCATTTTGGGGTTGGTTCGAAAGGGGAAGTTTGCTGCTGCCTGCCCTGTTATACAGCATAGGTTGAGGCGCGGGCCGCCAAGAGCGTGTAGTTGTGCTGTTGTTGTTGTTGTTGTTGTTGTTGTTGTTGTTGTCCTTGCTTGCTTTGTTGCTGGTGGTGATGTTTCAACTTCTATAATTGCTCGGCATTTCGTACACACAAGGAGAAGTTTAATTAGTGTAAATGGGGGAGAGAGAGAGAGAGAGAGAGAGAGAGAGAGAGAGAGAGAGAGAGAGAGAGAGAGAGAGAGAGAGAGAGAGAGGAGGTTTCTCCCATGTCTTCCAAACGCCCTGGAAAAGGGGTCGGGTTTCCAGGTTCCAAATCCTCCAGGTATTGCTGTGTTACCCTGTGAAGTCCTTATGATTGTACTTGAAGACTAAATACTTTAGTTGCGAATAAATCAATTAGAAGATAAATGTGGCAATGAATGAGTCAACGATGCCTGGATGAAGTGATGACGAGAGTGAAAGGAACAATAGGTGCAAAGAGGAAATTTTAAACACTACACTGGGAAAAAGGAATTGACGATTAACCCTGGAAACCCGAGTGAATGTATGAATTAATCCCTGGGTATGAGAGTGAATACAAGAGGCAATGGAAGAAGGCATGAGTGAATACGTGAGTCACAGGCTGTAAAAGTAAATACAAAAAGTATAAGGTCAACACGAGTCAACAGGTGAGTCACAGACTGAAAGTGAATACAAGAGGTACAAGATGAACACACGAGTGAACAGGTGAGTCACTGACTGTGACAATGAATACAATCAGTGCAGGGGTGAACACATGAGTGACCAGGTGAGCCACAGACAGTGAAAGTGAGTACAAAAGGTACAGAGTGAACACATGACTGAACAGGTGAGCCACAGACAGTGAAAGTGAGTACAAAAGGTACAGAGTGAACACATGACTGAACAGGTGAGTCACAGAATGTGAAAGCGAATACAAGAGGTACTGGGGTGAACACTGAGTGAACAGGTGAGTCACTGACTGTGAAAATGAATACAAGAGGTGCAGGGTTCACATATGAGTGAACAGATGAATCATTTCCCTTGAACAGCAGACACAGAAAAAATTACAGCGGAAAAGAAGTTGAATTAAAGCGATTACAGAATGAAGACAAGGTCATTTGCTTGACGAAAGCACTGGTAAATGAATGAGCCACAGGAGGAGGAGGAGGAGGAGGAGGAGGAGGAGGAGGAGGAGGAGGAGTCAACAACTACTAAATTGCAATTTTTTGGTAAAAGAAAGCTAATGGTATACTACTGATAATACAAACAATAAATAAAAGCATGAATCACTTGGGGAGAATTATGATTTATTGGTTGTTTCAAAGAAAAAACAAAACGTAAATTAAGTGGATAAGGAATCGGGTAACAAGATATTTGAACGAGAATATATTTTGTTTGAAAATAATAAAGGAATGAGTAACTGGGAGAAAATATGAGAGAATGAATGAGTTATGACGTGGGGTGAAAATAACAAATGTTTTCATTGAAGTGAAGTAAAATCAGAATAAACATTAAGGAATAAACATAATTTAGCGTCGGAACATAAGAAAAAGAGAAACGATGATAACTATAAATATGAAAATAATTGAACTATCAGTGAATGCAAATGATAAGTATAGAAAGATAAATGATTTAAGGTGAATAAAAAAAAAGTAAATTAATAAGCTATACACGAAGGTCGAAATTAATCAGTTTGAAAGATGTGAGGAATAAAATATATACACTTGAATATAGATTATGAGGATGGATGAGAAAAAAACAGGACGTGTAAGAATGCAAAAAAAAAAGTACAGGTTCAGTAGCTCTCTGAACCTCCGATAGATGAAAAAAAGAACACGACGTGTAAGACTGCAAAAAAAAAAGTACAGGTAATGGCTCTCTGAACCTTCGATGGATGAAAAAAAACACGACGTATAAGACTGCAAAAAAAAGTACAGGTACATGGCTCTCTGAAACTTCGATGGATGAAAAAAAAACACGACGTGTAAGACTGCAAAAAAAGTACAGGTACAATGGCTCTCTGAACCTTCGATGGATGAAAAAAACCATGACGTGTAAGAATGCAAAAAGTACAAGTACAGTGGCTCTCAGAACCTTCGATGGATGAAAAAAAAACACGTGTAAGACTGCAAAAAAAGTACAGGTACAGTGGCTCTCAGAACCTTCGATGGATGAAAAAACCATGACGTGTAAGAATGCAAAAAGTACAGGTACAGTGGCTCTCAGAACCTTCGATGGATGAAAAAAAACCATGACGTGTAAGAATGCAAAAAGTACAAGTACAGTGGCTCTCTGAACCTTCGATGGATGAAAAACCATGACGTGTAAGAATGCAAAAAGTACAAGTACAGTGGCTCTCAGAACCTTCGATGGATGAAAAAAAACCATGACGTGTAAGAATGCAAAAGTACAAGTACAGTGGCTCTCTGAACCTTCGATGGATGAAAAACCATGACGTGTAAGAATGCAAAAAGTACAGGTACAGTGGTTCTCTGAACCTTCGATGGATGAAAAAAAAACAGGACGTGTAAGAATGCAAAAAGTACAGGTACAGTGGTTCTCTGAACCTTCGATGGATGAAAAAAACCATGACGTGTAAGAATGCAAAAAGTACAAGTACAGTGGCTCTCTGAACCTTCGATGGATGAAAAAAACCATGACGTGTAAGAATGCAAAAAGTACAGGTACAGTGGCTCTCAGAACCTTCGATGGATGAAAAAAACCATGACGTGTAAGAATGCAAAAAGTACAAGTACAGTGGCTCTCTGAACCTTCGATGGATGAAAAAAACCATGACGTGTAAGAATGCAAAAAGTACAGGTACAGTGGTTCTCTGAACCTTCGATGGATGAAAAAAAAACAGGACGTGTAAGAATGCAAAAAGTACAGGTACAGTGGTTCTCTGAACCTTCGATGGATGAAAAAAAAACAGGACGTGTAAGAATGCAAAAAGTACAGGTACAGTGGTTCTCAGAACCTTCGATGGATGAAAAAAAAAACCATGAAGTGTAAGAATGCAAAAAGTACAAGTACAGTGGCTCTCTGAACCTTCGATGGATGAAAAAAAAAAACATGAAGTGTAAGAATGCAAAAAGTACAAGTACAGTGGCTCTCTGAACCTTCGATGGATGAAAAAAACCAGGACGTGTAAGAATGCAAAAAGTACAGGTACAGTGGCTCTCTGAACCTTCGATGGATGAAAAAAAAAAACAGGACGTGTAATACTGTAATGCAAAAAGTAAACGTACAGTGGCTCTCTGAACCTTCGATGAATAAAAAAAAATAGAACGTGTACGAATGCAAAAAGAAGGGGTACAGTGGCTCTCTGAACCTTCATTTGGTGCCCCGATGGTTCAACCTCAATTTTGCAGTATGGGAATCAATCTAGCATTGACTGTTGTTCCATTTTCTTTCTAGTCTATCGACTTTTAGGGGGAAATGGGTTATTGGTATGATAGAGCGTCGACAATCACATCAAATTAATCATTGTCGTAGTGCACGAATAATTTCTTCTATGATGGCGAAAGATAAACTTATTAGCTGGTAACTGAGAAGCAAAAGGAATATCAGCCATAATAAAAAATCACCAATGTAGATGGTGGACGATATATACCTAGGATAGCTCGATTGATAAGATTCAGAAAGCTTAAAAAGGACTTTCTGCTCTCTCTCTCTCTCTCTCTCTCTCTCTCTCTCTCTCTCTCTCTCTCTCTCTCTCTCTCTCTCTCTCCATGAGTAACTTTAGAAATCCTTATAAAGAGATTTACTCGGCATGAAAAATTCTTTACTCTTTACAGCTAAGAAAAAATTACTATTCTCTCTCTCTCTCTCTCTCTCTCTCTCTCTCTCTCTCTCTCTCTCTCTCTCTCTCTCTCTCTCTCTCTCTCTCTCCTTGGGTCGTTGCAAACAAAAGAACTCTTTAATCAAACTTTCATTCTAAGTGGAGCAAAACAGTCGTAACTCTTACCACCATCTATATTTTTTCTCAAGAAATAACATACAAAAATGGGCAGTGAATATCACTTCTTCAAAGAATGGGACGGGGAAACAATCTCCTTTTCTAGTCCAGACCCGAAGGAAAAAGACAGTAAGGTAAAAAAAAAAAAAAAGGGAAGAAAGGTGGGGATCAACACTCTATAACAGTGGTTCTTGACCTGTGGGGCGAACCCCCCTAGGGGGGCGTCAGCAATTTCCAGGCGAGTCGCGAGCCCTAGGGAAAAATTAAACATTCTCTAAATATATTCGTTATTCTCTTAACAAGAATGAGGAACTAATATTCAGAAGTATATGAAAAAATGCAAAGAATCGCCTTATAACTAGTTTCCTATAGCCTACTACTCTAGTTAGACTCGTTGGGCTTACCATGCTTTGTAACTATTTACCTCCCTCCCTATCCCTTGAAACCCATTCTCTTTCTTTTTTTTTATTTCCCTTTAAATGTGGGAGGGAATTTTACTCATACACGCAAGGGGGGGGGGGGAGGCGTGGGGGAAAGGACCAACTCTTAGAGGGGGGCATGGTAATAAAAAGGTTAAGAACCATTGCTCTATAAAGATGTATATCCTTTAGTTAAAGGAAGAAAGGTTATAAGAGTCAGGGAAAACAGACGCTAGGAGAAAATTAAGAAGTTCCTCAAAGGATTTACCTATTGCTTTCACCGCTGGCAATACGAGACAGTTACACAGAAACAATTCAACCCAAAGTATATGTATACATTTGAGCATTCATGATACACAACAAATGATATACCATAGAAGAGCCACAAATGAAGTTAATTTGTTAAAGTACCCACAAAAAAATCGCCTTCCATAAAATTATTTTAAATGGAATTAGGAAAAGACAAATGCAACCAAAAGTAGGTCAAAGTAATGAGGGGGAAGAATAACTTGACATAAAGTGCAATAAAAAATTAAGTTTAATAATCTATATGAGTTGAATATCTATGTATCCATCTATCTAGTATGTATATATATATATATATATATATATATATATATATATATATATATATATATATATATATATATATATATATATATATACAGTATATATACACAAACACACACACACATATATATATATTATGTGTATGTGTATACACGTTTGCGTGCTTGTGTCTATGGGTGACAGTGTACAGGGGTGAGTGACCCACAAGCAGGGCGCGCAGAAGGAAAAATGACATGAAAAATTTCTATTCCAAAAATGCACTCAATAACGCGCCATCTCCAATGAAAAGAGGGGAGTAATTTGATAAACAAGGAAAGGACAGAAAATATTTCTTTTAAACCATCTTCCCATGGAACTCAAGAATGAAAAATTCTACACATGGGAAGGAAAATAATGAAAGAGAGAGAGAGAGAGAGAGAGAGAGAGAGAGAGAGAGAGAGAGAGAGAGAGAGAGAGAGAGAGAGAGAGAGAGAGATATTTAAAAAAAATGTTACACCTTAAAAATTGTTTTCTAAACAAATAGATGAAGTATTAAATCCATATAGGAATTATTTTCCTCTCTTGGCACTGAAATTCAAATGGCACAGAAAGAAAATAACGAGAGAGAGAGAGAGAGAGAGAGAGAGAGAGAGAGAGAGAGAGAGAGAGAGAGAGAGAGAGAGAGAGAGAGATGGGATTAATTTTCAAAAATTAAATCCTAACTGAAAATTATTCTGATAGATTTAAAAATAAAAGTTTCAACTTAAAAATATTGCTAGACAAACAGATGAAATATTAAACCTACATAAGTTATTTTCCTCTCCAGGTACTGAGATCCGAAAGGCACTGATGGAAAATTATGAGAGAGAGAGAGAGAGAGAGAGAGAGAGAGAGAGAGAGAGAGAGAGAGAGAGAGAGAGAGAGAGAGAGAGAGGAGAGAGAGAGAGAGAGGATTAATTTTCAAAAATTAAATCCTAATTGAAATTAATCCTAAGCGAGATTAAAGAAAAAGTTTCAACTGAAAAGAAAATACTGCTAAACAAACAGACGAAATATTAAATCCACGTAAAAATTATTTTCCTCTCCTGACACTGAGATCCAAATGGCACTGAGAGGCACTTGCATAAGCAAACAAAAAAGAACAAAAAAAAAAAGAAAAAAGAACAAAAAAAAAAAAAATGAAAGCTCAACATACATCACACAACCTTTACGCCACTTTTCAGGGTAAATCCTCTGAGAGGGAATACAAACATAAAACATATTTCCTGTCCTCTCTTTTCAAAGGCAAAGTGTCATGATACACAGATATATATTCAAATAAAAATTGTGTATTTTTTTTTTTTTACGGCGAAGAGTTCCGACATTATTTCAATAAGAGGCGAAGGTGGGGAACGGATTAGTACAGCAGCTGATATGAAATGCGTTGGTTTTACTGAAAATGTATGTATGTATGTATGTATGTATATGTATGTATGTATGTGTATATATGTGTATATATATACACATATATATATATAGGTACATAGATATAGATATAGAGATATATATATTATATATATTTTTATATATATATATATATATATATATATATATATATATACTGTGTATATATATATATATATATATATATATATATATATATATATATATATATATATATATATATATATATATATATATATATATATATATGCGCACATGCATAAGTCATATGTTTGTTTAGAAGTATCTTTTATAATTTTTTAAACATATATATATACATATTATATATATATGTGTGTGTGTATATCTATACGTATACATATGTAGTATATACTGTAAGGATAAAAGTGATAATATCGTTATACTCTACCTACAAAAATCCTAAATCACTAAATATCAAAGTGTCAAGCTGAGCTTTACTTACCATTACAGCGAATGCTAGGATGGGATGTGGGAGGGGGCGGGGTTTGGAACCCGACTCTCACCTGCATAATTTAATTCTCTCTCTCTCTCTCTCTCTCTCTCTCTCTCTCTCTCTCTCTCGGCTTGCAACAGCAAATTAGCCTCCAGCGTTATTCATGATTTATACACTAATTATGCATGTGTTCCACATTCTCGTCTGTGGAGCGACTGAAGTTGATCCAGGAGATGAACGTCCAGGAGGTAGGGAAGGGGTGGGGTGGGGGGTAAGGGGGGGAGATGGAGTGGGAATGGAAGGTGGGGGGGGGGAAGAATATTCAGAATACATTATCAGTGTTAGTAAAAGTACTTTTGTTTTTTAATATGAGGAAACCGGGAAGGGCTAAACACTTAATAACAATGTGGTAGTTAGATGGTTGTCAATAAAAGGAGAGAGAGAGAGAGAGAGAGAGAGAGAGAGAGAGAGAGAGAGAGAGAGAGAGAGAGAGAGAGAGAGAGAGAGACCTTACGAATGGGTTCACCCACAAATTCCCACCAAGATGGTTGCAATACAAAAGGAGAGAGAGGGAGAAAGAGACAGAGAGACCTTAAGAATGGTTTCACCCCACAAATTACCACACAAGATGGTTGGAAATAAAAGGGGAGAGAGAGAGAGAGAGAGAGAGAGAGAGAGAGAGAGAGAGAGAGAGAGAGAGAGAGACCTTACGAATGGATTCACCCACAAATTCCCACTCAAGTGGTTGCAATACAAAAGGGGGGAGAGAGAGAGAGAGAGAGAGAGAGAGAGAGAGAGAGAGAGAGAGAGAGAGAGAGAGACCTTATGAATGGTTTCACGACACAAATTACCACGCAAGATGATTGCAAATAAAAGGAGAGAGAGAGAGACCTTACGAATGGTTTCACCTCACAAATTACCTCTCGTTTGGATGTATACATACATGTTTGATTGAACAATGAACGCTCTCGTCTACTAATGTCTTATCTCTGTTCTGTTACTCTCTCTTTCCACTCTAGCCGCGACTCACAACAGTCGAATAATACCTAGGTGCCTAACTCACTACTTAGGTTCAGGGAATGTGCCCGTTCGTCCTTCTTGTCCAATTCGAAAACTGAACACGTATGACCTACAGGCGCCACTACCAAGCTATAAGGCCAGAGAGAGAGAGAGAGAGAGAGAGAGAGAGAGAGAGAGAGAGAGAGAGAGAGAGAGAGAGAGAGGTTACTGGTGTATACATTATGTTTGGACGTAGCAGGAATATCTTTATTACAAAATGTAAGTATATTAAAGGAGTCAATCCAAGAACTATTTACTGTTGAAAGTAAACTGGAATCCAAGTAATAATAATGATAATAATGAGTACGAAGGGATAATTACTATAATCATCGTATCTATCTACGAGTATTTTATTAATGTTAACGACAACTATAATTATATTACATAAAACTGATAGAAAAAGTTTTGATAACATTCACTCCAATAATCATTTCCATCAATAAAAATAATAAAAATATCAATGCGAAAGACATTATCCCAGTAATCATATTCTGAGAAATAATTTTCAGTAATATGTTTATACTTTGTACTTGAACAACAGTAAGGAGGCCATAGTATGAATATCGGTCAAATTTTAGAAAATACTAGCATTAAAGTATATAGAGTATTACGATAAATTTAAGATTCGATAAACAATCAGTTCAATAATAATAATAATAATAATAATAATAATAATAATAATAATAATAATAATATCCGAGTGGAACGGGTTAGGTAGGGGCTCGGGAGGGTAGGGGAAACATGACGGGCAGCGCCGGGTTCCAGCGCAGAGTAGCGCGCTATCAAGCTTGTAATAATAATAAAACATTAAGTACAGGACAGACGGCAATAAAACTCTTAAATAGTTATTTGATAAAATAATAATAATAATAATAATAATAATAATAATAATAATAATAATAATAATAATAATAATATTAATAGGCATAACGATAATGGTTCTTACTACGACTGTCAATAAATGTTAGCTGGAATCTTTCATAACCTGCTATTCACAAATCGAAGAATCCAAGCACGAGTAATAATTCGAAACCCTCGTCAAAACTTTAAATTTTAAACAACCGTTTCCCTAGGCTCTTCTCATTAACTCCAATATCTAAAAAAGTACTGCTTATTTGTATTTCATTATAGATATAAGCAATTTCAAGCATGATGACGAACGGGTGAATGACATGATCAATTACACGAATATGCCAAATACTAGTTTCGAAGATTAATTCAATAAAATTATATATAATACACCTACTTGGAGCTACGTGAGCAAAACCAGTTTTGTTACTACTACTACTTACTACTCCTATTACTAGTAATAATAATAATAATAATAATAATAATAATAATAATAATAATAATAATAATAATAACACACTTTACAGAATCAAAGCTAGAAGAAAGATATTATACGTTTAAACTCACGTTCTGGAAGATCGAACCTACTCAACCGCACCTGAAAAGATAAAATTCACTTATTACCGCAGTGAAATATATAGATTTTCCACACCTTATATGTATCCCATAAGAAATGTGTTATCATGGGGTTTGGGTAAAGATACATAATAGGCACCTTAAATCTTTAATGAAATAAAACACAGGAAAAAATCTATAGTCACTTAAACACAAGTACGCTGATTTCCCTCACACACAAATACAGATACAAAGTACACACATCTTATATATGTATACACACACGCGCGCGCACACATATATATATATGTGTGTGAGTATATATGTATATACATATACATATTAATACTATACATATACATACATACACATATATACATATATGTACATATATATACATATATGTATGTATATATATATATATATATATATATATATATATATATATATATATATATATATATATATGTAAGCCAACGGTACAAACTATGACACACTTAGGGAAAACCCACCAGTCTGTGTAAATGACACTTCCTTAGTTGCAAGACTCACAATACTTACAAAAAAAAAAAAAAAAAAAATTTTAGGGCGTTAGGTCTGTTACGCACGAGCCAAGAAATTATGGAACGACATTTTAAACACCCTCTCCCCAACCCCAACCCTTGCCCACCCAAACCACCCCCTCCCCTAACAAAAAATGAAGGAAAAAAAAAAAAAAACCTTCGTTAGCATTTCGCACTTCCCCAAACGGGTGGAACTGGCTAGGAGATAGTAGGAGATTGCCTGTAGATAAACCACGTCTTACGCACCGATGAATTCATGTGTGTTGACGATGATTGGAGTGGTGATGGTGATAATGATGGCAGCAGCAGCAGCAGCAGCATCGTTGATAAAGATGGGATGGGGAAGGGGAAGAAGGGAGAGAAAGAGAGAGGAAAAAAATCGGGTTCTGTTCCTCTCTCAATATCTTCCTCTAGGAAACATTGGGGTTTATTCACCTATATCTCCCTTTCTCAGAAAAAAAAATCAGGGTTTATTCCTCTCTCTCTCTCTCTCTCTTTCTAGAAAAAATCGGGTTTTAATTCATCTCTCTCTCTTTCTCTACAAGAAATAGGGGTTTAATTCCTCTCTATCTCTCTCAGAAAATATCCGGTTTATTCATTTTCTCTCTCTCTCTCTCTCTCTCTCTCTCTCTCTCTCTCTCTCTCTCTCTCTCTCTCTCTCTCTGAAAAATCGAGCTTTATTCACCCACCTCTCTCTCTCTCTCCCTCTCTCCTCAAAGATAAACGCTAAAGATAGAAATTTACAAAATTTAAGTTTTCACTATGTATCCACGCGTTTATTTTCCCTCACGCGATGGCTTTGATAAATATACCAAGATCTGTTAAAAATCTCTCTCTCTCTCTCTCTCTCTCTCTCTCTCTCTCTCTCTTCCCCTTATCTCTTTTTCCCATTCCTTTCGCCCTCCGAAGAATCTTTCCGCACGAGACCATAATGTATGGATACCAAAGATGCTGGGGCGGGATAAGGTCGCCCCTTCTCACGCCTATAGTTTAAGGTCCGGAAAAACTGAACAAAAATTTTTCTCCTTTTTTTTTTTTTTTGGTCGCTCCTGCACCGGTGGTGTTTCTGCATTCCAGAATCCATTTTTATTTTTAGTTTATTATATCTGGTATTAATCTCATTCCTTTTTAGTTGTATTAGTTTTATAGTTTTTATTTTAATGTTTTCCATTTTAATTACACTGATTCTGCCGCGCTTTCAGTAAGTTCCACTATCAATAAAATTTCCATTTTTTTATATATATTTTGGCTTTTCTTTTTCTTACAATGCCAGTCAGCTACATGTAACCAAAAACCGAAGGGTAATATTTAATATTTCCACTATTGTTCCTCTTATGAATTTGAAATCCCAAAGGAAAACTGGTTTCACTCCGTTTTTAGTTTTCTGAAAAGAAAACTATTGTGCCGGATTTGTCTGTCCGTCCGCACTTTTTTCTGTCCGCACTTTTTTTTGTACGCCCTCAGATCTTAAAAACCATGGAGGCTGGAGGGCTGTAAATTGGTATGTTGATCATCCACCCTCCAATCATCAAACATATCAAATTGCAGTCCTCTAGCCTCAGTAGTTTTGATTTCATTTAATGTTAAAAGTTAGCCATAGTCGTGCTTCAGGCAACGATAAAGGACAGCCACCACCGGGCCGTGGTTAAAGTTTCATGGTCCGCGGCTCATACAGCATTATACCGAGAACCACCGAAAGCTAGATCTATTTTCGGTGGCCTTGGTTATAAGCTGTACAGAAAACTCGATTGCGCCGAAGAAACTTCGGCGCATCTTTTACTCGTTATCATATTGAAACTAATGCTTGTTTTCCGCTATTTTCAAAATATTCTTCAACGACCTGTTATATTCCATACCAGACCCAAAGTTTTATTTTTTTGAGTGAAAACAATTTTGTAAGTTTTAACAGATATTTTAATAACTTTCAACACTCCAGTGATATTTTAAAAATATATAGTCTCCGATATGAACGAATGACTTTAATGTAAAAGTGAATGAATAGACGGCCTTGAAGTGAATGTAAACGAAAGAATTATCTAAATGTTTTGTAAAAACGATTGAATGAATGAACGAATGATTATCTCAGTGGAAAATAAATGGATAAAATAAATCTCATAGAAAAATAGTCTCAAATGAACGAATATGTTATAAATAAAAATGCCCACAACAAAAACATAAATAATTAGAATGCCATCTTTAGCCAAATCTCATTCAACTGTCCTACACTTTACTCCATTCACTGGCCTCCCCAGTCAATAGGAAGTCCCCCCTCCCCCCACCCTCCCGAATGGGAAGAAAGAGCCATCGTGAATGGAAACGCCTTGTTAGTAAGGGATAATACCGGATAATACTGGATAATACCCTGCAGGCCCCATAGACTCATAAGCGATTCGCAATTGTCCCTAGCTTCTCATTCTCCGACCCCCATCATCTCCGCCCATTAAGAGGCGCCCATTACCGGCCCACCCATTAAGGGCCACCTTCAAAAACACGCCCATTAACGCCGAGCCTTTTAAAAAAAACACGCTCGCGCACACGGCGCCGTCAGTACCCATAAACCAAAATAATACCCCCCATTAGGGATGAATTACGACCCGCCCATTATCAGCCACACTACACTCGCTAACCACTACATAAAGTACGGGCTTCTAGTCGTCATAAATACGGAGCGGGGGAACGCGATACGACCCACGAGAGAGTACGACAACAATGACTGCGACCGCCGCCCTCCACAATGACCCTCGGGGACTGACGGCCCCGCATCGCGGCGGGATAAACCTACGAGGCTAAGTGGACTTACGGGTATTTAACGGTGGGAAGACTCAGAAGCAGGATTCATTACTTGAAGAAACCCTTAGGTTAAAACTTAAAAATACCCTTGCCTTCTGCAGTCAAAATTGTATTTAATTTACAATTACCCTTGGCTTCCACAGTTAAAATTGTATTTAACTTACAATTACCCTTAGCTTCTGCAGTTAAATTTGTATTTAACTTACAATTACCCTTAGCTTCTACAATTAAAATTGTATTTAACTTAAAATTACCCTTAGCTTCTGCAGTTAAAATTGTATTGAACTCACAATTACTGTTAGCCACTGCAGTTAAAATTGTATTTAACTTACAATCACCCTTAGCTTCTGCAGTTAAAATTGTATTTAACACAGTTACCCTTAGCAGTTAACATTGTATTTAACTTACAAGTACCCTTAGCTTCTGCAGTTAAAATTGTATTGAACTTACAATTACCATTAGCTTCTGCAGTTAAAACTGCTATTGCCTTATTCACTTGAAAATACCTATGGATTCAGCGCCTGAAAAGACCCGCAGATTCAAGCGCTGAAAAGGACCTTGGCTTCACCATTTGAGAATCCCCACAGCTTCAGTGCTTGAAATACCAGTGGCTTCAGTGCTTGAAATACCAGTGGCTTCAGTGCTTGAAATACCAGTGGCTTCAGTGCTTGAAATACCAGTGGCTTCAGTGCTTGAAGGTTCTTATAGCTTCATCGGTTGAAAATAAGTTACGGATTCAGCAGTTGAAAATGACCTTTAACTTTAGCCCCAGATGATACCCATGTCTTCAGCGACTGAAACAGCCTGACTTGGGTAACAAAAATTAAAAGGAATGACAGAAACCATCAAATTTTAAAACTGCTGCGAAAAAAGATTGTGAAAAAATTACCAGCCATTTCGACAGCATCCTATCCAAACCGGATCCCCTATAAATGTTTCAATAGACTCCAAATCAAATTTAATTTGAAAGAACCTTCATTTTCCGAGATATTCGATAAACAAAACCTGACAAAGAAGAATGACAGTTTCTGTATCAAAAAGTACAGTGTTTTCATCGGATACCAAAGTTACAGTTAGGAATAATACACAATATTTCCGAGCATGAATTAACAATACCTTGAAACCGACAATATTAATCCTGAAGGAGAGAGAGAGAGAGAGAGAGAGAGAGCGCACTCACAAACACATTTAATATATATGTGTATATGCATACTATACATATATATACATACATATAATATATATATGTATATATATATATATATATATATATATATATATATATATATATATATATATATATATATATATATATGTATGTGTATGTATGTACGTATATATCAAAATGAAAGAATGCAGAGATGCAGCCTCCAAAAAAATAGATTTATTTCCGCTCATATAAGCCCCGATCGCTTTATTTGCTTCTGTCGAAAAATAATCACACAAATGCACCCGTACAAAAACATGCAAACAAACATGCATATGGGAACTATAAACCCGAAAACAAAAGGCAATTATCCAAAACTGATATGCAACTCTATGCGCGGAAACAAATCCAAAAAAAAAAAAACAAGAAACAATAAACAATAAACAAAGGATTTTTGACACAACACTGAAAAGTGGCGGCGTTTGTTCTCCTCACCGTTGCAGTGTCTGTTGCAATGTCTGTTGAAATGTCTGTTGAAATGTCAGTGTTACTACTATATCCTTCGGATATAAAGTGATCGATTCATATTCTCCCATAAATCCAGTTTGTATCTTTTCACTTCTCGCCACATTTTCTCTTTCCCCCTTTTTTTTATCGGGGTCTGCTGCTGTATCCCGTTCGGATGAAGTAAAAAAAAAAAAAGAAAGAGAAAGACTTTACCATTAATGGATTAAATTTCTTTCTGAGTTTCTTTCTGGTTGGGTGTTCTCCACAAACGTGTTTACATGTGGAGGCCGTTCAAGCGAATGCTACCTTTATTTTCTTTTCTTTTTTTTTCACAGCAAACGGAAGGTATTCTATCAACTGGAATTCACTTCTAACAAAGTGAGTTAGTCGTTACGGCTAAATAGACACAGAAGGACGCACTCGAATTCACTTGTGCATATCTAAAAGGAATAGAATTTCATCTGCGTGTTTGTCGTGTTGAATTCATGCATTTTCTGGGAATGCCTTCCCACAAGAATAAATTAAATTCCAGCGATTAGGAATTTTTGTCATTATTCAATCTAATGGAGTACAAACTAATCAAACAAATATTTTTTGTTTCTATTTATCAAGTTACATAACAGGTTATGCGAAAAACTCAGTTCTTGCTGGGCACAACTGCAATATCACCGAGCGAACTTTGTCACCACATTTTACTGGTTTCTACACTATTTGAATGATGGCTTTCCTTTATTCGACTCAGCAGTGAATTACTGAACTCTACACTATTTGAATGATGGCTTTCCTTTATTCGACTCAGCAGTGAATTACTGAACTCTACACTATTTGAATGATGGCTTTCCTTCATTCGGCTCAATAACGGGCCACAGCAGTGAATTATTGCTCGTTATCATGAATAATAATCCAATAGAGTTAATTTCTCCCAAAATGAATTGCACACTCTCTGGATGCATTATCTCTTCCTAATGACTTGTCTTGATAGAATGAACCACAATCCCTCAAACCTGGCTAGATTCTTACAAGAATGAATCATGTTCTACCGGGTAATCATTACTTGGTAGGAAAAATGTTCGAGTCTCGAAGTGAATGTACCCTCAGCAGAATGATTAACCGGTTTCTTGTGACATTCTTGTGACATTCTAGCAGAATGAACCGGATACGAAGCGAATTTTTCTCCAATTCAACTGAATTCTACGTATTCCTTAATACTTGGTCTTAATGTTATGAATTATTCGGTAGCTAGAATTTTCACTCACTATACTGAATTTGTATCTCACTTAAAACTTAATCTCTTTTTTGCTATGACCTGAATCAGTCAGTTAAGTCATTCGTTTTATTTAAATAAAAGAATCTCATCCTTTTTGCTTGCATTTGCTCTTTTTTTATTTTTATTTTAACAATACACCCATCATACGAATGGACTTAACTGCCAATGGGATTTCCTTGTCAACAGAATATATTACTTTCGCTCTCAGTAACGCTTTTTTTTTTTTTCATTCACTACGTGCTGAATCTCGTTAATAACAATACATGCACTTTCTTTCATTTTTTATTTAATTTTATTTCATTTTTTTTTTTTCTTCTGTTTTTATCTCTACCCATGCGGGCATTGTGTTTAATGGATATATGGTCTGCAAACTATAGGCATTTTAGATCTGTTATATATTGAAGATTTAATAATAATAATAATAATAATAATAATAATAATAATAATAATAATAATAATAATAATAATAATAATAATAATAACGTTATTTGTTACAATTAACCCCATGTTACTGATTTCCATCAAAGGAATATGCTCCAGTTTCCTTCCAGTAAATCGTTCGTCGCTCTAAGTGAAACTTAATTACCGCCATCTCCAAGAACTTCATTTTAACCAAATAACGCTCATTCTAAAAAAAAAAAATGGAATTCAACGTTCTCTGGCTCATAAGAACAACATCTAGATAATAGGGAATAAATAACAAGATTTTTGATAGCTGCAATCTATTAAGCTTGGGAATGCTTTGCCTAAGTAAATTAAAATATATTAAAAATCAAATGCAGTTATTCGAGAGTTCCATACTTCACTCACTGCAGTGCACTTTTTACTTGGTTGGTCACGCCAATTTTAGTAGCCGTAAATCAATCAACCATCTTACTTGGTTAAAAAAAAAAAAAGTTGAAGACCATAGTTCTCGTAAGGCCAATCTCCGGAAGCCAGTCAATCAACTGTTACACAAAAAAGTTTTTTGAAAAAAAAAAGAAAAAGAGCTTTCGACTCCAGCAATTCCATTTCAGTTGAACTTTCGCTCTCTCCCCTTGAAAATAGATTCAAGGATTCCATTTTATAACCACCAGTCACAATAACGCTCTTTAGATGCACAGACCAACGGTACAGTCAAACCGATACCACTTTCTACCCCAGGCTCGAAAAACAGCAACTGAAAGAATGGTCAAGGGAATCTTCTCAGCCTCAAGGGAATAAACGTCATTCAAATGGTCATTTTAAGATTGCACCTTTTTGCAAAGAATACAGAACGTAACAGACATCACAGGGGTCCTACGAAACAAAGAAATGTGTTAATTATAAGAAAACTAATCGCGTATTGTACACGGTCACAGCACGTGACGTGGACGCTTAGCGCGCGCGCGCGCGCGCGCGTGTGTGTGTGTGTGTGTGTAGATTTTTTGTTAAATGAAATTAAATGGAATATTAGAAACAAAGTTGGAGGGAAGGTCGAAACAATCTTAATGAATAGTCTTCCTGACCATAAATTTTGCTGTTGCTGCTCCAGGTATTGTTATCAAATCATTTTCCTTACTTTCACCCCTGACCTTCTAAATTATTATTATTATTATTATTATTATTATTATTATTATTATTATTATTAAATATCTTTTCCTTGATGTCGTTTCTACCCACAGACAAACAAAGAAAATCATATAAAAGTATCCAAAATTTGAGGACATTATCACGTTAGAAAACAAATAAGAATCATCGAATATGAGAAGGAAAAGAAATGAAAAGAACTAAAATCTTTAAAAAGCTTAAATAAACCGGGGGAGCATAAATGCCGTGTAACCAGGCTAATGAAACTTCAAATACTCATCTAAACTTGTTTGACTTGAAGCATTTAACGAAATTCGTGAAGTTAAGGCGTTTAGCCGTAAACTTGTTTAACTTGAAACGTCCAACTTAACTCGTTTACCGTAAGAGAAATTTGACACTTGGAAAAAAACTTACAAAATGGGAAATAGGCGAAGTTCGGATTAACTGGTGATACTTGTATCATAGGGACGTATTATGAGAGGATGTGAGCTTTAAGAAAGTAAAGAGCTGTAGCTGTGCTAAATAAGCTTTGTTTATGCTATACACATCATGCATTACTTACGTGTGTATTTTATAAACATGGCTTTGCATATTAAGTAACAAAAAATACAGATAATTCTATACTAGTTTCATCTTTCTTAGGGGACATGCTGTTTATAAATAAGAGAGAATTCTGTGTAAAAATGAGAAAGAATTCTATGTATAAATTAGAGAGAATTTTGTGTATAAATCAGAGAGAATTTAGTGTATAAATAAGAGAAAATTCTGTGTAAAAATCAGAGAGAATTCTATGTATAAATCAAAGAGAATTTTGTGTATAAATAAGAGAAAATTTTGTGTATAAATAAGAGAGAATTCTGTGTAAAAATCAGGGAGAATTCTATGAATAAATCAGAGAAAATTTTGTGTATACATAAGAGAGAATTTAATGTATAAAGAAGAGAGAATTCTGAGTAAACATCAGCAAGAATTCTATGTATAAATCAAAGAGAATTTTGTGTATAAATAAGAGAGAATTTTGTGTATAAATTAAATAAGAGAGAATTTTGTGTATAAACTAAATAAGAGAGAATTCTGTGTAAAAATCAGAGAGAATTTTGTGTATAAATAAGAGAGAATTTTTTTGTATAAATAAGAAAGAATTTTTTGTATAAACAACTGAGAATTTTTTGTATAAATAAGAGAGAATTTTGTGTATAAATAAGAGAGAATTCTGCGTAAAAATCAGAGAATTCTATGTATAAATCAGAGAGAATTTTGTTTATAAATAAGAGAGAATTTTTTGTATAAATAAGAGAAAATCCTGTGTATAAATAATTGGAAATTCTCCAAGGAGCCATATAATTGCATGATAAGAACATTTCGTTCAGATGAACAACCTAAACCTTCGAAGCAAAGAGTCCGAATTCCTGTCCGTTCATTTAATTAAAACTGATTTAATTAAAAATGACTGACTTGAAGCTAAATCATCTAAATGAGTCACATGAAAACCGGATATTGACTAAGAACCAGTCTGGAACTTAATTATTAATTAATAAAGAAGCAATTTCCTCTGTCAGTGCCTAAAGTCATTAAAAATTCAAATATATCATTGGTCCATATCACGCAAATGTTTCTTATTAATATTTACATTTAGTCTTCATTAGTTCCAGTGTGGCCATTACTTCGTGGTAATATATATATATATATATATATATATATATATATATATATATATATATATATATATATATATATATATATATATATATATATATATATATATATATATATATATTAACTTTGTCACATAAACAATATGTTCTGTGCATTAGTAGAATTACTAAAAAGGACCTCATTCAAACTAGATGGTATCTAACGAAAGTTTTTTATTCAGAAATAAAAAACTCCGTTAGATACCATCCAGTTTGAATGAGGTCCTTTAGATATATATATATATATATATATATATATATATATATATATATATATATATATATATATATATATATATATATACATATATATATATAAACTGAAATAGAACATCACACAAAAAAAGTTCAGAGCATATTTAATACATTCATTTAGTTTTTTTACTGCATATTAGGTCATAAAGACATCAGTTAACTTAAATGAGGATTATAAAATAAAAAGTCAGTCGAATAACAAAATTAAACGGCAACAGAAATAAATTAAATAAATAAACAAATATATAAAGAAGTAAATAATCACACAAGAGGCATACAGCAATAAGAATGAAGTCTGGTTAGAACTAAGAAG
>NC_089753.1:41591412-41596412 GCF_040412425.1 Macrobrachium rosenbergii | reverse complement strand
TATATATATATATATATATATATATATATATATATATATATATATATAGAAGTATGTATGTATGTATGTGTTATATATATATGTATGTATGTATTATGTATATATATATATACACACATATATAAAGTATGTATGTATGTATGCATGTACATACATACATACACATGTATATATATATATATATATATATATATATATATATATATATATATATATATGTGTGTGTGTATGTATACAGTATATATAATTCAAAATTTACTTGCATTCCAGAATGAACTTGTATCACAAAACTCCCGTGTAACAGGTAATTCAGCAATATGAAATTCGAATGGAAAAACAAAACTCACCTGCAATGCAAAATTCCACTGGAATGTAACTTTGAGAGTCTGTAAAAATTATATAAACAACAAGAGCAAGAGAGGAAGGAGACACAAACTGGAGTATTATGAAAAAACAGCTTTACCTGAAAAAAAAAAATATAAAAAACTGGGGAAAACATTCTGTTTCAACATTAGGGCACAGCGCAAATGGATATTTTGTTTAGATTTCCAATTTTTCCAATTAGTTTTCATCCTCTCCCCAAAATATTAAAAATAATTCCCTGAATATACACATGTATGTAAAAATATACTTGAAATTAGTGAATAATTGTGTAGGAAATCGGTTAATATGCAGAGATTATTAACTGCCCCAATCCCCCTTCGCTAATTAAGGATGAAATTACAACATTCCAGCTTATTTATTAAAACTCTCTAAAATTCGGAAATAACATCAGACTCCGGGCACTTATCTATAACATTTTCTGTTTCGATTTTCATTTTGTATGAGACTGAAAATATCAAATTTTATTTCTTTAATTTTTACACCTAGAGAATAAATACATTTGATACCTATATATCTTTTTTTATTTTTCAGTAAGAGACGCTTACTTTCATTATAATTATTCGTAACATGGCACAAGGCAAAGAGAAAAAAATAGAACATTCAGTAATTCAAGTGAGCTCATCATAAATAAGGCCACTAACGAGAGAGAGAGAGAGAGAGAGAGAGAGAGAGAGAGAGAGAGAGAGAGAGAAAAAAAAATTTAACCAGTACGCCACACGCCTGCGTGCGAACATACATACACAAGATGAATTTGGTAAATACTTTATATTTTTCCCTTATCTCTCTCTCTCTCTCTCTCTCTCTCTCTCTCTCTCTCTCTCTCTCTCTCTCTCTATATATATATATATATATATATATATATATATATATATATATATATATATATATATATATATATATATAGAGAGAGAGAGAGAGAGAGAGAGAGAGAGAGAGAGATATATATATATATATATATATATATATATATATAGAGAGAGAGAGAGAGAGAGAGAGAGAGAGAGAGAGAGAGAGAGAGAGAGAGAGAAAATAAATGGAAGTACAGATAAAACAAATAATAATTAATAAATATGGAAGACAACCAAGGAAAATATGAAAATCCCCCACAAAAAAACGGGAAAGGCAAAGAAAGGATGATACAAGAGAAACAAAAGAGAAAAATTAATAAAAAATAAATTAGAGAAAATATGATTACAAAAACATCAGTTAGTGTTTCAACAAACATCAGGGCCGTTGAAGAAGGCTATACGACCTATGCGTGTAATTAAACGCGGGGTCAAGTTGTGATGACTATAACAGGTAGCTTTCATAATTTTGGTAACGACATAGGAGACGTCCCAGATCAACTACCTTTGGTTAAATGACATGACTTTGTATTTAAGTCATTTATGCAAACAGTTACAAAAGTAAAGAAAAAACGGAGCTTATTAAGAATGCCATTTTTCACTGTTATATATCATCATTATATTTAACTACTGAAAAAAATGGAAAAGCATTGCTATCACGTAAACCTTTAATATATATATTATATAGTGTTTCTACCGTCATCATCAGCACTAAAACACTCGATACGACATATAAATCTAGGTTCTGAAGTTTCTCAATCTTAATACAAGCCTAAGGTAGTTTTCGAAATCTAAATCAAGTAAATATTCGAATCCTCTGGCTTCAACAACAGTGAAAATCTAAACGTAAATAAAAAATAAAAAATAAAAAAAAACGCAAGAAGCGATTTTCTTGAGAAACAAAACAATCTTAGTATGTCAGATATTAAAAGTATAAATCGGATATGCTGCTACATGAAAATGTGATGTAGCAATATACATTTTTCTGATTTTTTAAAGAAAATGACTTCTCAAAATATTAAAGAGCCTTAGAAATAAGAATGACAATGGATGACTTGTAGTCTTAAGCTTTGTATACCTGTTCAATGAAGAATATGCGATGGACATAGCAGTAGGCTATAGCTATATTTCAACGTAAATTAACAGTACCGCAACTAACCCATAGCAATATCATTATTGCAAGGAAGTTCTAAGGGCATTGCCAGATACAAAATATTTCATATAAGCTCGAACAACATTGCAAGATGGTTCTAACAATACTGAAAGTAAATTCAAGCTTCAATTCGCTTCTACTACTCATGTAATTAGGTTCTACTAAGCCAACCATTATGTGTTAAAAATACCATTTGACAAACACATGAAAAAGACTATAAAAAGAATTAATTGCTGATTTGGAAAAGAGAGGAAATGGAAAAAAAAATTAAAGAAAATGGGGGGAAGCAGGAAAAAATGGCGGCAGTCTAGGTATAGGGTGTTAAAGAGAGTGTTTCAACCACCCTACCAACCCACCATCCAGAGGGGTAATGGGCCATTATGGGGCCATTTCAAATGGGTTTCCATTTCCCAAGGACGATACTATTTTTCTTCTTTTTTTTTTTCATCCAGAGATCTGACTTCTGAGTTCCCACAACCTCTAGTTTTTGGTGCCCGCTCTCTCTCTCTCTCTCTCTCTCTCTCTCTTACACATACACTAATACACTCACGCACACAAACAGACAGCAGTAATGGCTGTCAAATTTGATTTTTATCTCTACTTTCACAATCTAATCCAATCGTCGCTTTCCTGTGTCTGTGTTGCTGATTCTGATCGATATATATAAGACTGGAATTATATTCTCTCTATCCTTAGTCATAATGACAAAAAAGATTTTTATCACATTCATGTAAACTGTTAAATGATCATTACTGGATACTCACGTAAGTAGTCATACTTAAAAACTGACAATTTTCATTTCGTGCCTGTTCCTTCAAAACATTCCATTTGAACGAGAGAGAGAGAGAGAGAAATTTCCTCCCATTCTTAAGGCTATCGCGTTTCTGATATAATCATCCCTCTCAAAAAAAAAAAAATCTAATGGACATAAGCGCAGGCATACTCCACAAATCTTACACACACACACATACACACACACACAAATATATATATATATATATATATATATATATATATATATATATATATATATATATATATATATATATATATATATATATATATACCTAACAATTAAAATCCTCAGCAGGCCCACCGCCCCCTCCAAAATTCAGAGCAAATCCCTTATCCTGAAGCCCTTGCAACGCCACCCTAGTAACGTGCGCCCTTTCAAAAAATCAAAGGGGGAGGAGAATATCTCAGCACCTTCCAACACTAGAGCCCCCTTCCCTTCCCTTAACCTTCCCCTCCCCACCAACACCCCCCGCTTCCCACACCCCCACAAGCGATATCATCGGCAGCCTTTCTTCCGCAATAGTCGCTCCAGGACGATTCTTTCCGGATATTTACTTCTCTAACGACGGAGGTCGGGCAGGATATTTGATTCATTAAGCTTCGGGTGTAATTCTTCGATTGAATTTCCCCCAGACGGAAAAGATTCGCTCGTTTTGACGACTATATTTGTCGAAGGCGTGACTCCATTTCTCCTCTTGTTTTTTTGGGGGGACGGGTTCGGGCTCGGGGTGGGTTGGGTGGTTGACGGGAAGGGGGTCGTGCCTGGAGGCCAAGTTGGTGTTTTGGTCTAGTTATTGTTACAAAATTAATACAGATATTGAAAGGACTCTTTCTGATCGTCACAAAACCTTCCACATCTTTTACAATGATCGATTTAAGTTATATGTTTAAATTTTCGTTTATACAATGCAATGAAATGAACATAAAATTTCCATTAAAAAAATTATACAAATTTAAAACCATACTTCCAAAAACATAAATAAGGATATATTCTTTCACAAAACAAAATCGGGAATCACACAAAATGCACATTACATATTTCATGCTTGTCAAGAAAAAAAAATTACATACTTTCAAAAAAATTTTTTTTCACCATTGCCTTGCTTTCCTTATTCATAGAAGAAAAAAGTAATTCTTTAGCCGACTTTGCGGAAGACCGCTTTCCAAATTAATGGTCATATAGTTATGTTCTACTTAACAATGTGCATTTTCCATGAATAATAACAATTATGATGCGAAACTTCAGAAGCACAGAATAAAAAATGTTTCTGAAAAGTGAATAATTTCGATGGTCAGTTACTGACTCACCTAATCGGTTTATATCTTATAATTACTAAGTAAATAATTAAAGTGAATGTACCACCCGCTGTGTTAGGTATTAATATATTTAGTTTGAACGAAAATGTTAACCAGCCACTTGTTACAACAAAAGAAAATGGAACAATTTGATACATAATTAACAGAAATAACATATTTTCTATTTTTTAATATTTTCTCAAACATCAAGCATTTTCATTCGATATCAATTTCCTTAAAACATCACACGACTAATTTGTTGATATTTTCCGAATAACAGCATAACATAACATAAATAGTTTCTTGTATTAAGAGAAGGAAGGAAGGAATACAGAATTTAGGCCAAAGGTCCAGCGCTGGGACCTATTAGGTCATTCAGCACTGAAACGGAAATTGACAGTAGAAAGGTTTGAATGGTATAAAAGGAGGAAAACCTCGCAGTTGCACTAAGAAACAATTGTTAGGAGAAGGTGGATAGCAAGATGGAAGAAAGAGATTATGGATGGAGGTACAGTAAAAGGAATGAA
>NC_089753.1:41581412-41586412 GCF_040412425.1 Macrobrachium rosenbergii | reverse complement strand
AAAGCATCTTTTAACTTCCAAATATTTCATCATCAAACATCTCTTAACTTCCAAGTATTTCATCACCAAACATCTTTTAACTTCGAAATATTTCATCATAAAAAATCTTTTAACTTCCAAATATTTCATCATCAGACATCTTTTAACTTCCAGATATTTCATCATCAAACATCTTTCAACTTCGAAATATTTCATCATCAGACATCTTTTAACTTCCAAATATTTCATCATCAAACATCTTTTACCTCCCAAATATTTCATCATCAAACATCTTTTAACTTCCAAATATGTCATCATCAAACATCTTTTAACTTACAAATATTTCATCATCAAACATCTTTTAACTTACAAATATTTCACCATCAAACATCTTTTAACTTCCAAATATTTCATCTTCAAACATCTTTTAACTTACAAATATTTCACCATCAAACATCATTTAACTTCCAAATATTTCAGCATCAAACATCTTTTAACTTCCAAATATTTCATCATCAAACATTTTTTAACCTCCAAATATTCAAATGCCTGCAGATCCATATTTCATTCCCTAAACCTTACAGACTGTAATATTTGCATCTTATTTCATATGCCACATCCGGAAATGAGAATACGCTACAGTGTTATACGTAAAGCAATGTCAAGCTGAAGGAAAAGACATTTTGAAATCAGTTATTTATGGAAAATTATTTCTAGCTGCAAAAGGTAGAGAAAAAGAAACAGGATTTTTGTTATTCTTAAGCAATATGATATTCAGATTGAGTCTATTAGTAAAAGAGATTTTCAATTTAACTGCCGAGAAGAATTGTTTTATTAGTCGAGTTATATCACGAAAAAGAATAATTGGCAGGAAATTGAAAGGAAAACCACTTCAAAGCGAATGAAAATTTTTAAAAATTTAGTTTTAAGTACATTTATCTTTTAGCTGAGCTTTGTACGGATACCTATAGGACGTGCCGGCCATGGCTCCTTCTGAGGCCTCCAGGAGCCAACTTGGATTCTAAGAAGGACACGGTTTTAATGCGTTCTGCATCGTCGTGATGTCATCAACACCCATGGAGACTATATCTCCGAAAAAATTGAAAATTCGTTTACCTGAGGAAAACTCATTAATTCGTCAATTTATAAAATAATGGGGATTTCGAAAGCGAAAGCTATTTCTAAGGATCAAATTCCTGTGTCACGCGGTGTTCAGTTCCGCAGGGGAATGACGACCCCACTGACGCCGACCTGCTGGAGGTTCAGTCGGGTAAAGCCTCCTGCAGAAGTGGCGTGAAAGTTCAGTAGGTGGATAAATTAACCTTTATTGTTTAAATCAGCGGTAGCATGGATGAATTTTTGAATTGAAAGAGCCGCTGGTGGAGTGAGTTTGACAAGCAAGATGTTACTCTGTCTCTCCAGTATATTGAATGAGGTGAGGCGGGGGACTGTTAACACGAAGTGGTGGCAACGTCTTTAGGGTAGTACTTTCTAAAGCCTTAGAAGCCTAAAGAGTCGCTACAGGACAGACATTTGACACATTCGAAGGTCGGTGCATCTTCTGGTTACCGCAGGAATTTATTACTGATGTACTGATTCATCGCTTTATTTTTCTATTTACTGCTTTATTTTCCTATTTATTAATTCACTTTTCTATCATTAGCTACTGCTATCTCAGTTTTCAAAACCCAAAGCTATACCGTAATGGCACAGTCTACGCACTAGAGGTTGAATCAAAACCACTGTGCTCATGCCACAATCTGATTTGACCGAAATATCATTAGATTTTGCCCAATGACAAGTTTGTTTCACGACAAACCAGGACTTAAGTCAATAATGGAAGAAAGAACAATTCAGCATTCAAATGTATGGACTAAGTGCATAAGCAACTCCAGTCAAGTTCTGTCAACCATAAACAGTTGTTACTAAGGATTAAGCTTAAATACCAAAGTAACATTCCTGGCCGATTAAACGCACGCAGTTGAACAAAGAACTGGGATTTTACGTTTTATATTCTCTCTCTCTCTCTCTCTCTCTCTCTCTCTCTCTCTCTCTCTCTCTCTCTCTCTCTCTATATATATATATATATATATATATATATATATATATATATATATATATATATATATATACATATACATATATATATATATATATATATATATATATATATATATATATAAATATATATATATATATATATATATATATATATATATATATATATATATATATATATATATATATGTGTGTGTGTGTATGTATAAAGGCAATGCCACGAAGGAAACTGAAACAACAGGTGGTGCTAGGCCTTTCGACTTACTGTCCTTTATTTAGCTAAGTAAAGAACAGTACGTCGAAAGGCCTAGCACCACTCCAGTGCTTCAGTTTCCTTCGTGACACTGCCTTTGTTTATATATTCACCACGTTCCATATTTTCATGATTCACTTATACACACACATATATATACATACATACATATGTATATATATACAGTATATATACATATACATATTATTCAAGTTAGAGCCATTACAATCTCATATTCAGTTTCCTCGCCATTACCAGGACAGCAAGTACAGAACAGTTCTCTTGACATCCAGGATACCACGACTGTGATTCTCTATCTCCCTTGTTCCCTCTCCATTCAACTTCATAAGGTCAGATTTCAATATAGCGAGGTTAGCTAGGATAAAGAATGGATAAATGGAAGAAGTGAAAATAGCCAAATCGTTTAATGCAATTTTCTCTCGTGACTTTTGAACTATCAGCTCGACAGTCCATTTTTGCAATTCTGTAACGAAAACCTTCATTGGAAAAAACAAAAAAAAAATTAAAATCTATACCTTTTACATTTCTTTATTCCAGTTGAATGGGAATTATAGGCAAATTATTTGCAGATTCAAATACTTTTTTTATATATATTCTGGAATTGATTTAGCCTTTTTTTCGTGATCAAGTAGTGCTGTTTTTGAGGTAGGTCTCTCACTACCTAAAACGGAAATCAATTGATATCCCCCCTTTTAACATTTTTATTCACTTTTTTTTTTAGCAAAAACTGAGTTAATTCAGTATTTTCATCATTTTTAGTTTTCTGTAAAAGAAAACTATTGTGCCGGCTTTATTCTGTCCGCACTTTTTCTGTCCATCCTCAGATCTTAAAAACTACTGAGGCTAGAGGGCTGTAAATTGGTATGTGGATCATCCGGCCTCCAGTCATCAAGCATACCAAATTGCAGCCCTCTAGCCTCAGTAGTTTTTATTTTATTTAAGGTTAAAGTTATCCACAATCGTGCCACCACCGGGCCGTGGTTAAAGTTTCATGGGCCGCGGCTCATACAGCATTATACCGAGACCACCGAAAGACAGATCTGTTTTCGGCGGCCTTGATTATACGCTGTAGCAGTGTACAGAAAACTCGGCTGAGCCAAAGAAACCTCGGCACATTTATTACTTGTTTATTCTTGCATCCTATAAATCCTTTTGCAACAGCTGAGTCATCTCAGCATTTTAATCAATTTCAATTCTTGCTTATTACAAAAATCAGAACTGCAACCAATACTGCAATAATGCATGAACATGTACATGTCACATCCATTAACCTGAAAATAAAACCTTCATTTGCCTGAAGAGCAATTTCGGTGACATCAGTTTTTCCAGAGAATGGAAATTTCCGTTTAAAGATGAAACCTCTTATATATTCCCGCATTATATTAATCTCTCCGGCTTAAATTACCAACCGCGAGTGGAACACGAGATCACGAAAATGAAATGAAACCTTCCTTCTGTAGCCTCAACCTCTTGCACGCAGCGCAATTTGATATCCTCTCTGTTCAAGTATTTTCAATTTGCATTATATTTCATCCTAAACCTAAAATAAACTGTTCAGATTCCTTGAATGTTCCTTAGAAAGGACAATAAAAGATCTTGAGAAATCTTCACTAAACCATTTGCAAATATCAAGTCTAAGATTAACTGCCATCTTTTCTGTTCCTTTATAATATACAAGAATTTTCTTTATTTCATCGTCAACGTTAAATATAATACATAAAATAAGCAGTGAATAGGGTAACTGGCATCTGGACGACTGTGGTTAATTCATTTTTATATAATTCCTGGAAAAAAATTAACTCATCAATCGCAACTTCTTCCGTGCTCCCTACTTCAATCATTTCCTCCTTTCACTCCTCCTCCTGTTTCCAAACATCCTCCCACTCCATTAACTCCTCCTTCTCTTCCTCCTCCTCCTCCAGCTCCTAGTCCTCATCCTGTCTCTCCTTCAGGAGGAGATCCTTAATGTGATTTAGCGACAACCATCGCGATCTGTACGATTAACCTTGAGCCATCGATCAAGATGCCCCGAGATTGGTCAAGAAGAAAGAAAGGAAGGAAGGAAGATTAAAGATCAGGATGAATATGAAGAAAATGAGGATGGTGAGTGATATCAACCTGAGGATTAAGATAATGAGGTTAAGGTGAATGTGATGAGATAGCAGAAGATTAGAGAGTGGGATGAAAGTGAGGATGATGGGTGCGTGATTTAAGCAAGGTTAGGATAAAGGCGAGGATGACGTTGACGTGAAACGATAGCAAATATAAAAAAAAAAATATATGCTATAATATGTGAATAGGACGAAACTGACGATGACGAAAATGAAGACGTGAAAGTGAGAATGGCTATGCCGATTAAAAATGGGAACAAGATAACGGGAAAAAGTGATGAGAATAAAGATAGTGAAAATTAGGACGAAAATGAGAACGATGGTGAGAAGTAGGACGAAAATGAGAACGAATAATAAGGATTAGTTTTGAGATGAAGGTGAGTGAGGGGACACGAAAATGAAAATTCCCACGAGGAACGAATTTAGAATATTAAGAGCAAAAACTCTTAACGATGAAAGTTGAGGATTACGAAGAGGATGAGGCACAAGAACACAATTTAAGAGACGAAACTGAGGACGTGGATATCAGCAATAGGAGGATGATGGTGATCAGGATAAACATAAAGAAAAAAGTAAGG
>NC_089753.1:41563912-41576412 GCF_040412425.1 Macrobrachium rosenbergii | reverse complement strand
TGAAAGAAAAATACTCACCCATTAACAGACTATTCTTGTCTTTGCAAACAATTTGCACCATTTATATAAATCTAATGAAATTGTCATCTCCGTTTATTTACTTAGCTTATATAATAATTGTTTTTTACGGCATTCAACTTAAAAGCAAATTACAGTATCTCGAATTTACATAATTTACACAACGTTTAAGATATTAATTACTGGTAAGACATTAATTAATAGTCTCCTAATTACCTTTCAATACCCAGACTTCTCTAAAATCGACCAACCTGAAACGAAAAAAGAAGTACCATTAATACAGGAAATAAATAGTTCTTAAATTAAATACAGTGTGTATTTATGCAAGTATGCATGTATGAAAGTATATATGTATGTGTATATGTATGTATGTACATATATATATATATATATATATATATATATATATATATATATATATATATGTGTGTGTGTGTGTGTGTGTGTGTATGCATGTATGAAAGTATATGTGTATATGTGTATGTATATATATATATATATATATATATATATATATATATATATATATATATATATATATATATATATATAGTATATGTGTGTGTGCATATATATATATATATATACACACACAATCATATACACGTACATATATTATACATAATATACATATATATATATATATATATATATATATATATATATATATATATACGCTATTAAAAACTGATTTTACATACATAAATCATATAAAAGAAAAAAATCCCTTGAACAGTTCAGTGACACCATTTGATGTCATACACATTAAACCTGTGACTTCAAAAGGTTCATCACACGAAAAAAAAAAGAGGTAAAATAAACAAATAACATGAGAGGAAGCCGAATAATTACTGGAAATTTAATACCAAAAAACTAAAGGTATATTTGATGGATTATTAAGCATCCGTAAAGAAATCACTTCAGTTCTCTGGTAAAAACAAAGAATAATATAAAAAGAAGAAAAATTATCAAAATTATTAATTGAAATATACGACTCGAACTGAGTGTTTTGCAAGCTTTAAAGTTAATAAAAAGATCTCCACGACCCGAAATAATATATAGGGTTAGCGATCTTCTCATGTGCAATGAATGATGAATATTAATAAATATGCAACTGACTTTTCCAAAAGAAGAGAGAGACCAGTTACCGAGTTAATTAGGAACTGAGGCAATTAGAGGGGATACCGTGAGCATTATCAAAACGATGACAAAATCACAGATAGAAAATGAATTCTCTCTCTCTCTCTCTCTCTCTCTCTCTCTCTCTCTCTCTCTCTCTCTCTCTCTCTGTATACATATATATGTGTGTGTGTGTTTGTGTGTGAATGTAATATATATATATATATATATATATATATATATATATATATATATATATATATATATATATATATATATATATATATACATATATACATATATACATATATACATATATATATATATACATATATAAAACATATATATATATATATATATATATATAATATATATACATAATTTCACTTTTATTCAACGCGAGCTGATCATTGTGAATGACATTTAAGCAGGTACAAACAGCTAATCGCTATATAAGCAAATAAAGTCGCTTTTCGTCGTATGAAAAATGCTGCTAATCTTCAATTCAAAAAATATAAAAATGTGAAAAAGAAAATGCAGCATTAAAACTTGTTACAACTGTCTGCTTATTTACGAGGCAAATACATGCATGAAATAAAAGGTTCAAAGGCATCTCACTGGAAATTAACCTCTGACATAATTTATCACTAATCCCCCCCCCCCCCAACCTTATTGTCATAAAACAAACACGAGTAGCATTGCAATAATTTGAACCACGAAGCTGTATATCCGAGTCACGGATGAAATCAACACGTGAAGGTGCATGTTTATAAGAAAAAAAAACAGGCATGTAAATAGTTGGATTTGTAACTATTAAGTGTACCCTGTACCTTTCGTAATGATCGTAATCTTGATTACATTTTGAAGTAGCTCAGAACAAAGTTCATATTAATTTCCCACCGGATTCTAAGCAAACGTCTGCCTGTACTTTTGCTTACTATTATTTACATTAGTTTATTTTTTATTTTATCTTTTATTTAGTTTATGTATTCCACTCACCCTGTATAGCCTACTTTTTTGTAAGCCTTTTCATTTTGCCTATGTTTTCACGACTTTCTTTGGTTAAGTTCTTCTATCTTTGACATGCTATTATGTTGTTATTCATTGATTTATATTTTCCCACTTACTGAAACGATATGTAAAGTATATTGTGACTGGCAGGTCACGCTTCCAATGGATAATAAAAACTTGAAAGAGTTAAAACTCAGGTTCCTCTTTGGGATATATATATCAGTAAGAAATCATTACAGTCACTTTAAACCAATGTCAGACATGTGAGTGAGATTACCTGGTAGCACACTAAAAATTGCCTATACATACGTAAGATTCCTAATGGCATTTTCCCTTGACAATGGTAGCACCTCTTAAACATTAGCAAACATCGTTGGCATCTTCTCCAAATGTTCCCTGTAGGGGGGTAGTGCCGTCAGTGCACCTCATGCGGTGTACTGTAGGCACTACTAAAGGTTCTTTGCAGCGTCCCTTCGGCCCCTAGCTGCAACCCCTCTCATTCCTTTTACTGTATCTCATTCATATTCTTTCTTCCATCTCGCTATCCACTCTCTCTTAACAAATATTTCATATTGCAACTGAGAGGTTTTCCTCCTGTTGCACCTTTCAGACCTACCTACTCTCAATTTCCTTTCCAGCGCTGAATGACCTCATAGGTCCCAGGGCTTGGCCTTTGGCCTAAACTCTATATACAATTCAATTCAATTCTCCAAATGTTCGTTGTTAATGAAGACAGACATGCAATCCCCTCTATTGTAGATAGCACCACTTCCTAACATTCTCAAAACACTGGGGGAACTATACCACCAGATATCATCCAACGAAACAGATCATTCCTCAAAGCAATCCGTATCATAAATGACACCAAATAAACATATTTCCTCAACGAAGGCATCACTTAAACTTCCAAAAATGGTTGCGCTACCGATAAACGTCACTGAAGGTCTGTCTACAAGCAAATACTGTCAGAGATGACACTAACTCAAAGCATTCTTTATCAGTGAAGATACCATGTTCAAATAAGCTCTGGGAGTGACAGATACTACATAAAAACACTTAACACGAAGGGCACCAACCCTAAATATTCTCTTAAAATGACACTGCATCCAAATAATTCCCTTGCATCAAACACATCCATGCAAATCACTTCCCTAGAGAATTTTTCATTTAATTGCTTCTTCAATAAAGTAAACCTAGAGGCTGTATAACAACGAAAAACTATTCCTCTTCCTTACATTTCTCCTTGCTGAAAGTACCCAGCCCAGTCACATCACCCCCACATCACCCCCACCAAACCTGCTCCTGACCAACCAAAATTTTCTAATGCTTCTATTTGCTTTCCAAGGCATTAGCATGGAGAGGTTCAAGTTCTCCCGAAAGTAACTTCACCTCAGGTACACTTAAAACTTTCCCGTCTTCTCGATAGATTGGTGGAAAGCTGCAGAGGATCCATTGAAGTGAGAAGTTATTTTCTTCAGCGATGTAACTTGTATCTTATTATTATTATTATTATTATTATTATTATTATTATTATTATTATTATTATTATTATTATTATTCAGGAACGTCTGATTTATTTTACGCTAGTTTTGAAATACTGGTTTAGCATCAAAATTGTGCTAAAGGTTAACGACCGTACCATACTACATAAAATTGCCCAAATCTTGCAACAAACATTTCCTGTCTGGTGTAAGTCAGTAAGGCATAATGACTCCCGAAAGCCCGTGCATGAACAGAGAACCATAAAAATGGAAATAAAGAAACATGAAGTATCACAATGATCTTTGCATCAGTACCAAGTGATATGAACATACAAATTAAAATAATGAGGTCATGTGAAAAGAAATGAGATAAACACCAGAATTACGAAGTCTGCAAAGATATTCGACAATTACGAAGTCTACAAAGATATTCTACAGCTCAAGGTACAACTAAAAGGAATCAGGGTGATCGAGATGGTACCGGGAAAACAAACTTCGTCTTGAAAAACGAGTCATGTTCATAATTCAAACATCAAATTATTTACTTCCCCCCTACATACGAGTAACAAAATTCCTACCTACAATTCTAACTGAAATTAATATTTTCCCTTCCTTTCCACGTAAGTATATAGCTAACAAAATTCTTCCCTAAAAATCAGCAGCTAGGAAAATTTTTTTCATTCATATTTTATTTAGATATTCAACAAAAATTGAGAAAAAAGCAAGATACACTTGCACCCACACTGCGACTATTTCTCTCTCTCTCTCTCTCTCTCTCTCTCTCTCTCTCTCTCTCTCTCTCTCTCTCTCTCTCTCTCTCTCTATACCCTTGCCGACTTCGCGAGGAATCAATAAAAGGTAATATTTACATAGGGGCGATGGCAGGCTCAAGCCAATTGAGGGGAAAACTTTTTAATAGGATTACAAAAAAAGGGAAACTAGAAGATGGATATGGAAACTTTATGCACTTCTATCACCAGAGAGAGAGAGAGAGAGAGAGAGAGAGAGAGAGAGAGAGAGAGAGAGAGAGAGAGAGAGAGAGAGAGTCAAAGTTTGATGAAGAACTGGAAATAGGCTTGAAAAAGACTCGTCTATCTAATAATACTGAAAGATGAAATTTCTCTCTCTCTCTCTCTCTCTCTCTCTCTCTCTCTCTCTCTCTCTCTCTCTCTCTCTCTCTCTCTCTTTCTCTCTCTCTCTCTCTCAGTTTTATCACTACCAAGAAACGTTACATAGTAAATCAAAAGGACAATCATTTTAATACGTTTTACTAGGCATTACTATAATGTATACAAATACATACATGTCAGTTACCATACTTACATAAAAATATACACAGAGAGCTAACCACCTTATATATATATATATATATATATATATATATATATATATATATATATATATATATATATATATATATATATATATATAGAGAGAGAGAGAGAGAGAGAGAGAGAGAGAGAGAGAGAGAGAGAGAGAGAGAGAGAGAGATAATCGCATGTGCATGAGCTTGCAATGAACTTAAGAAATGAATTCTTTATACGATAGCTTCCTATACAAAAATCCTTCTTCGATTGATGATTTTTTCTCTCTCTATCTATCTATCTACCTAAAAAAGACTGAAGAAAAAAAAAAGGACAGATGTGACATTATACAACCTTTCAAATCAAGCTTTAAAACTTCACTCACTGGAGCAACTTGGGAAATTTTTTAATTTTTTGTTCCTCCTCAAATCCTAAACCTCCTCCCTTCAGGTCACCTATCAATTTTTCTCTTTCAATCAATTTTTCTCTTTCTCTCAATATCATTCTTCTGTGTCCTCTTCACTGGAATCTTCATCTCGTTGTTCTTTCATCTCATCTTATTTCTTTTCTTTTTCCTTTTCATTACTCTTCCATTTTGCCTCTCTCAGCTTCTTCCTACTACTAATTCATTGTTCTCCACTCGCTCCTTCCCCTTCTCCTTGAACTCTAATTCCAAAATCGGTGGGCAGACCGATTGAGGTGACAGTCAAGTATAATGATCTTCAAATACATCCTTGGTCCTATTCTTCTTCTTCTCCTCCCGTTGACAGAGAGAGAGAGAGAGAGAGAGAGAGAGAGAGAGAGAGAGAGAGAGAGAGAGAGAGAGAGAGAGAGAGAGAGAGAGAGAGAGATTTACATGGAATTTGACCATAAGAATACAACACTCATCCACACCAGTTCTTATATTATGATGAGAGAGAGAGAGAGAGAGAGAGAGAGAGAGAGAGAGAGAGAGAGAGAGAGAGATTTACATGGTTTTTGATTCAAAGAATATATCGCTCGTTCATTCCAGTCCTTAAATGATGAGAGAGAGAGAGAGAGAGAGAGAGAGAGAGAGAGAGAGAGAGAGAGAGAGAGAGAGAGAGAGAGAGAGAGAGAGAGAGATTTACATGGCTTTTGATTCAAAGAATATATCGCTCGTTCAAAAGAATATATCGCTCGTTCATTCCAGTCCTTAAATAATCCGCAGCCGACTGATCAGAGAGGCGGACACTTTGCTATCCGTGTAGACACACCGGGATTATGTATGTAATCAACGGATAGGTTTGCTTAAAAAACAAATGGGTGTTACAGACTAAATACACACACAAAACAAAGCCACTGCATCATCTTCTAAAAACATAACAAACATCTCACACGTCTCGAACTCTCGACCTACCCGCGCAACAACTTCTCGCTGCTGGGAGAAAGGGCGTTGGGTCTGGTATGATACATGTAACATACGCTACCGGGGTCTAAGCGATGTCAGGCAGGGCAGCCGATCGAGACTACGGTCTACCCCAAAGCCAAATCAAAAGTCCTTCAAAAGAAGGCATCGTGCCTACCCCATACAAAAATGGGAAAAAAGCACGTTAAAAGAAGAAGATGATTCCAGTCCTTAAATGATGAGAGAGAGAGAGAGAGAGAGAGAGAGAGAGAGAGAGAGAGAGAGAGAGAGAGAGAGAGAGAGAGAGAGAGAATATTTGCATGGATTTTGATCCTAAAACTAAAACGCTCATTCCACACACACACACACAGAGAGAGAGAGAGAGAGAGAGAGAGAGAGAGAGAGAGAGAGAGAGAGAGAGAGAGAGAGAGAGAGCGAATGTATCAAAATGCACTGAGTTATGATTATCCCTAAAGCCTCTAGAAAATAAAGAATGGCTGATAAAAGTGCATAATGCACAAACGAGTTTTTAACGATCCCTTTGCCTCCTTTTTCACCTGAGAAAGTGACGGATATATTGCTGCTGAATTATGGATGTCAGAGCCTTTTCGACTCTCTAAAGCCAAATGGCTCCTGTAATTCTATGCTCGGGAGACTTTTCAACAAGCCGAGAGAAACACGGATAGAGTAAGGGAACTTAGAATGAATGGTAAATAAGATATCAGTTTTTTTGTGAAAAGATATAAAAATCTCCTGGTAGATATCAAGTTTTTTTTATGAAAAGATATAAAAATCTCGTTTTAGTTATCAGGTTTTTTATGTGAAAAGATAGAAAAATCTTGTTGATATCAGGTCTTTTTATTAAAAGATATAAAAATCTCCTTGTAGATATCAGGTTTTTTTTTATGAAAAGATATAAAAATTTCTTTGTAGACATCAGGTTTTTTATGAAAAGATATAAAAAATCTCCTTGTATATATCAGGCTTTTATGAAAAGATATAAAAATCTCTTTGTAGATATCATTTTTTTCATCATAAGATATTAAAATCTCTTTGTTTCCTTAGGACAAATATCCTCTAAGAGGGACATAAAATAGGAATCACTGCAAAAAGGATAAATAAAATACGAGAAACAAAATAAGAATCACTTCAAATAAAGTACACACAATAAGAGAAACGCAAAATAAGAATTACTGCAGAGAACATACATAAAACAAGAGAACCACAAAATAGAAATCACTGAAATATGCATACATAAAGACACACAAAAATAGGAATCACTGCAAAAGACACATAAAATAACAAACAAAATACTTAGCTAAGGATAAATTAACATCCAACACCAAGTTACAAATAAAAAAGCAATTTCCAAGCATCAAAAGAACAAGAAATAAAAAAAAAGAGGAAACAAACACTAATACACGAGACAATAAAATTCAGGAGATCTCTGAGACATCAGTACACAACAGCCCAGACCGAAACAAACAAAAGGGGGATCAAGCAAACAAGGCCAAACAAAGAAACTTGAGGCCAAACAACGAGGAATCCCGCACCCAAAATTTCTCGGATAGCATCGGATCGGTGACCTTTCTTTTGTCAGTCGGGAATATTAAAACTTCAAGTGGGATGGGGGGGAGAGGAGGGAGGAGGGGGAACGTAGGGCTTAAGGCCTAGGGGAGGGGAGTGGGAAGGGAAGGGGGAGGGTTGGTTGCAATGATGTTCGTGGGTGAATGATAAAACTGAAAGGCACGACAGAAACATGAAAACAGGAGAAAAAATACACAGCACTAATGAATCTGTCTTGGAGGAGAAATGAAAATTCCCTTACAAATCTGCTCAGAAAAAATATTAAAAGTTTTTAGAATTTTCTTGAAAACAGGTCTTAAAACACTTGTGACCTACGAAATGGACGTCTTTAAGCTCTTTCCTGTTAGTATATTCAAGACAAATAAATAGCAAAATTACAGAATATACGACCGTAAATGAAACAAAATCTTTAACGTCGCAAGATCGTTTTGATTTTGCCAGCAAGAAAGTCTCTGACATATTGGGAATACCATGAAAGACTTCTGCCACACCGGCATTGTTTTTAGTTCAGAAAATCGTACGTTATAAAAAAATTTCTAAAATAATTTCATCATCATCGTCTCCAAAACTTATTGACACAAAGGGTCTCCCTGAAATTCCCCTAATCACGTCTTTCCTGTGCTTTATCTTCCACAAATTTCCACTTCCTCTCCGGCCACCTTCCTCATAGTTCTTGTCCAAGTTGGTACCTCTGGGTCTCTCAACTCTTTTGGTGACCCCAGGAGCCCGGTTGACATTACCAGGGGATTGTCAAAGGCCATGTCTAAGCCATCTCCATCTCCCATTCATTATTGTTCATCTACTCGTGAAACTTCCGTAATTTTCTTTATGTTAATATTCTTAACTCCATCCTGTCATCTAACTCTTAATGTTCTTTTAGTATCATGAACAAATGAGGATGACAAAATTAGAAATATCTTGCCTTAAAAATTTAAGATATGCCTATAAACATAAATAACTGTAAATAGAGATATTGATGCAAGAAAGCAATTGATGAACAGATGATTTTGGCTCCAAAACCACGCAGTAAAAAGAACAACAAAATTAACAAATGCTTATAACAAATGGAATATGCATATATATATATATATATATATATATATATATATATATATATATATATATATATATATATATATATAGAGAGAGAGAGAGAGAGAGAGAGAGAGAGAGAGAGAGAGAGAGAGAGGAGAGATGGCGGGACTACACTTGAAAAATAAAGTAATCGTGAATCAAATATATTATTTTACTTGGCCATTGAACAGTTTTCAGGAAACAAAATCACTGGTGTTCCTGTGAAAAATCAGACAGGAAAAAGGTAAGAAGCCATAATGAAGTGAAAGGAAGGCCCATATATTTCCCCCTGGAAGTTTTCAACCTACCTAAAAAGGAAAAAATACCCTAATTGAATAAAAATCATTTTTCCCAAAATATTTTCCACCTTGCCCAAAAGGCAAACTGAACAGAAAGACAAAAAAAAAAAAAAAAAAGAGAAGCCGAATACAAAACAAAACAAAAAAATCCTTATGGATTAAAAACACCTTCATTTCTGCATATGATATTTTTCCTTTTACTTGGGAAAAAAAAGAAAAAAGAGAAAAAATGGGGTTCCCTCGAAAGGGAAGCTAGTTTGACCCCTAACCCCTTCCTAGCCTACTACCTCTCACACACGCACAAACTATTGATCTCGTAACCAAATAAGGACGAGGGATGATGATGCTCTCTCTCTCTCTCTCTCTCTCTCTCTCTCTCTCTCTCTCTCTCTCTCTCTCTCTCTCTCTCTAGCCAGGCCTGCCGAGCTTCAAAATAATCCTGATGACACCCACCATATTTGTACGCGCATGCGTGTAATGTACTAGAAAAAGTACATGAGAATGCGTTGGTCATTCAATGAGCATAAAAATACATAAAGAAATAGGAAAGCACAGGAAGGTAAAAATTGGTGCTTTTAGCCTGGACTTCCTGAAAAAAAAAAATTTTTTACACCATCCTTACGTGTATGCGAGCACGTATTTGCACGGCTAAGCATTAAATGGACACGGCAAGACATAAAATGTATGGAAGGATAGAGGTTATTGCATGGTGCAAAATTAAACAAGGAAATGGTTAGGCATGGTATTACGGGTAATATTCTACCCGGCCCTTCAAAAACCTAATGGCACGACAGAGTAAATGTACAAGCGTGAGTAATTGCATTGCTGCACGTAAAATGAGCATAAATATGAGTCTTTCTACAGATAATTTAACTACACAAAGAATCAGTTAACCGTGGGACAAGCAGGATGTTATAGCCGATGATATATGCCCAGCAAAACATAAAATGCAGTTGTTACACTGGACTTCCGGAAGGCAATGAAATGATGGACAAGCAGGATGTTATAACCGGTGACATATGCGCAGGAAGGAGAGACTACATAAAATGCAGGAAGGAAAGACTGCATAAAATGCAGGCAGGAAAGACTACATAGAATGCAGGCAGGAAAGACTACATAAAATGCAGGAAGAAAAGACTACATAAAATGCAGGAAGAAAAGACTACATAAAATGCAGGAAGGAAAGACTACATAAAATGCAAGAAGGAAAGACTACATAAAATGCAGGAAGGAAAGACTACATAAAATGCAGGAAGGAAAGACTACATAAAATGCAGGAAGGAAAGACTACATAGAATGCAGGCAGGAAAGACTACATAAAATGCAGGAAGGAAAGACTACATAAAACGCAGGAAGGAAAGACTACATAGAATGCAGGAAGGAAAGACTACATAAAATGCAAGAAGGAAAGACGACATAAAATGCAGGAAGGAGAGACTACATAAAACGCAAGAAGGCAAGAAGGAAAGACTACATAAAATGCAGGAAGGAAAGACTACATAAAATGCAGGAAGGAAAGACTACATAAAATGCAGTTGTTGCACTGGACTTCCGGAAGGCACTGAAATTAAATAATGCAGGAAGTAAAGACTGCATAGAATGCAGTTGTTACACTGGACTTCCGGAAGGCAATGAAATTACATAATGTATAAACAGGAAGAGAATTAGTTAAGTCTGCACTTCCCCAAAGTAAATAATACGAGCTTCAGTATGTAAAGTAAAGCTTAATGCGTTCGCAAATACGCTGGTTACCAAGATAATAAATTGGCGTAAAACATTAAATGTAACTGGACAAAACAGAAACGATTTTTGTTCATTCTTTAATAGCAGGATACAATGTTCAGTGATAGAACTATTTCATAATGAACATGAACGCAACGCCAATCTATCAAAATCGGAACTCTTTAAGCAACAGAACACGAATCATCAAAATGCTAACATTAGACATGAACAGTAGGTGTATACATCCAAACTAATCAACCCACGAATAACAACACATAGCACATTAAATACATAATAAATTAATGTCAAATGTTTCACACCACAACCAATTAATCAGAAGAATCATAATGCTAAAAAAATAAATAAAAAAAACGAACAGCTCAACGCTATCACGCCACTATGAATAGACACCTAAACGCACACAGCATTCACACAAACCTCCTACCTCCAGCGCAATGCCTTTTAAGTCAGCCCACCTTGTAAACAAGTCAGCATGAGCGTTACCCAACACATAACAGAAAAGGCCTCCCATTGCACGCTTCACATACCGCTCACTTGATCCTACATTGTGCACTTAAACTGTGCACTTGATGCTCGCCTATACAAAACGACCGTTGCCTTGGTCGCGTAGTTATAAGGGAAGAAAGAGGAACGTAAATAACAACAAATGTTATTCTATCGCGCGTTGATCTGTACATTCACAAAAGGCTTTGTAAACATTCAATAGGGGTAAATTGCATGAAATGTACAGTATTCTTTAGTGATGGCATTTTGGAGGCTTCTAACAATGCAGAATAAATATTCTCACATAAAAGTGCTCAAAAAATGCGACGCTAGCAACACACGCGAAATTCACGGAAATATATTCCGTTGTCGGAAGCCGTGTTTTTATTATATTTTATTTCGTTTCTGCTTGACAGCACATATTAAATGCGCACCATATAAATATCAATTATAACATGAGTTTATATACAATGCTAGCTGATATAGTTCAAGCACAGCAAATTAAAATTTATTAATCAACAAATATTAATGACATGTAGTTATGCAGAATAATATGCTGGTACACTGAATTTCTACATTATATATATATATATATATATATATATATATATATATATATATATATATATATATATATATATATATATATATATATATACATATGTATGTATATATATATATATATATATATATATATATATATATATATATATATATATATGTATACCAAATTTATTCTACTTTGAGAACAACTTACACCCAATGGGAATTATATAACTACGATAAGTGAACCGCCCTAAACAGGAGTCGAATCTTTGCATTTTTGGGTTATTTCATAGGTGGCAGTGACTTAAAACACTGCAGCAAGAACCCCCACCTATCTCTTCAAGTATAACAGTAAGGAAATGGACGTAACAAAGTAACAGTTCCCAGCTAATGACGAATCTTCTCATCTGTTTCGTATAAATTTACAAGTGAATGTGCACATTATACCAAGAGAAATATCGAAAACATG
>NC_089753.1:41548912-41556412 GCF_040412425.1 Macrobrachium rosenbergii | reverse complement strand
TGAAAAACGCAATTTATTCTTAAAATTTCTCCACCGCGTTCTCTACAAGAACAAACACACTAAGCTATTAATCTTTCAAAACACATCACATCACATCACACACACACACACACTTATCAACTCACACTCAGCCAATGTGTGACGCAATAACAAATCAGAAGACAGCGTTATGTAACGAGACATCAGAGCTTATGTCCCTCCCGGAAAGGGGAGCTGAATGATACACAACAGGGCTAAATGGAAAGAGATGTGAGAAGTGATATCTGTAATACATACATTGAGACACTACGAATTCTTTGGATGTCAAAGGATACCTGATAGTGAAGGATGATCAGGGTGATGAAATGTTGCTGTTTGATCACCTGTCTTGATTGTGAGCCATTAAACGTTGACAGTGTCAAGTTTTCCAACAATATTCGAGTTTATGGATATTCCTGTCTGATGGCACTGAAATCTCAGTAGGGTAATCTGAATGTCTACATAAAAAGAATATCTGTGCCAATAAATCCCCAATTGCTGCAATTGTATAACCTGCAAAAGGGCTTCTTATATCAGAATATTCCCATGTGCCAATTCCCAAGTCATAATGGCGACACGATGGTAAGCACATCTTAAGAAAGTTTACAGCAAAATGATGCTTTCGTTAGGTACAGAATCCAAAAGACTATACTCTAATACAGTGGTTCTTAACTGTTTTTCAATGTATGCACCCCTTTCAAATCAGCAGTCGGTTCTCGCACCCCCAGAATTGCTGAAATAAAAAAAAAAAAAAGCTGACATACAAAGTTGATATGATGTGTATTAATAACAAAACCACATTTTTTAATCTTCATTCATTATTATTATTATTATTATTATTATTATTATTACTATTTCAATTACAATTAATTATTAATGTTATTTTATTTTATTTCTTTTTATGTTTTTGCAAAAAAAAAATAACATGCGCATATAAAAATATATTTTGCTTTAATTATTCATAAGCATCCTCGCACACCTTAGGCACCGGCTTCGCACCCCTGGCTAAGAACCACTGCTCTGATATAAGTGAACGGTAACACTTCTCACTGCGAGGTGGCACCGTGCGGATCCTGAATTACAGTCGCGGAGGACGCGGCGGCGATAATGAATACACAGTACGCCTGATGGGCTCAGGTACCTGAGGTACCTGCTGACATTAGTTCCGCAGCATCAGTTTAGGTGTCTCGTAAAAGGAAATTGATCGCATCCACATTATCGGCAAAATCGCTGTTGTAATTCACACCGTTTGTCTTCTAAACTTCAATCGTGACATTTATGAGCCCAAGCCTGTAATCTGGAAGCTAAATTAATAACAGGAGTTCATTGCCGAGAGAGAGAGAGAGAGAGAGAGAGAGAGAGAGAGAGAGAGAGAGACTGCTGTGCCCAGCACTAGCGAAGTGATTATGGCCTCCATAATAGTGAATACTAATAACATCCATCATTAATGAAGTATTCCATTAGCCGTGTGTGTGTGTGTGTGTGTGTCTCCCTCTTTATTCAGCGGTCATTATTTTCGTCTAATAACCCACACCATTATAATCTTCCCTGGCATCAATTACCCCTATCTCTGATTTCAAAATCAGATTTATGGTGAAATCACGGAGGCAATGGATATGGCGCTTAGGCTCCAGGTGTAATCATAATTAATCTACCCCTACCTACACACACACACACACATATATATATACTGTATATGTATAACTGTATCACGAAAATATGGAAGGTGATGAATATATAAATAAAGGCAAATGCCACGAAGGAGAGTGCAACAATGGAGTGGTGCTAGGCCTTTCAACATAACGGTCCTCTGCTAGTAAAGGATCATTGTATCGCAAGGCCTAGAACCACTCCGTTGTTTCACTTTCCTTAGTGGCATTTGCCTTTATATATATATATATATATATATATATATATATATATATATATATATATATATATATATATATATATATATATGGCAATGGACACATGGGAATATATTTAAAAGAAATATATTTCCGACTCACACTGGGACTGAACCCCGGTCTTTCAAGTGAGAGTACAGGGCGTTAGTAATTCCTCCACTTAAATCATGAAAGAAGTTGGAACCTAAGTACTACATACATATATATATACATAATATATATATATATATATATATATATATATATATATATATATATATATATATATATATATATATATATATATATACATTCATATATATCAACTCAAACCTGCTTACCTAACTATTTCTACCTATCTATCAACGCACTCTGGCTTCTAGTTATTTAATACTTGTTGTTAGTAATTCATTTTGTAATGATCCAATTATTGGCAAGAGGCCAGGCAAGCATTCTCACCCCAAAAATAAACGTCTAGGAACTTGGCACTGCAAGTTCGGAACATGGTGTGTGCGGCACTGAGTGACTCGGAGAAGTCAATAATCAACGTTATCATTTACTTGTTATATACCAAATTGACATTATTTACCTATCATATACCCAATTCACACCATTTACCTGTCATATACCCAACTGACGTCATTTACTTGTCATATACCCAACTGACATCATTTACCTGTCATATACCCAGTTAACATCATTTACCTGTCATATACCCAGTTAACATCATTTACCCATCACTTACCAAATTGACACCATTTACATGTCATATTCCAAACTGACATCATTTACGTACCATATACCAAATTGACATTATTTACCTGTCATATACCAAACTGACATCATTTACAAGTCATATATCAAATTTACATAATTTACCTGCCATATACAAAACTGACATCATTTACCTGTAATGTAAAAGTCATATACCAAATTGGCATCATTTATCTGTCATATAACAAATTGACATCATCTGTCTGACATATACCAAATTGACATTATTTATCTGTCATATACCATATTGATATAATTTACCTATCATATACCAAATTTACATTATTTAGAGCCACGATGGCCAAGTCGGTTAAAGCAGCAGCTTCGGACTTCATAGAGGTCTGTGGCGCGGGTTCAAATCCGTAGCCGACCGGTCAGAGAGGTGGACACTTTGCTATCCGTGTAAGGCACCCCGGGATTATGTATTTAATCAACGGATAGGTTTGCTTAAAAGCAAATGGGTGTTACAAACTAATACACACACAAACAAAGCCACTCCAACATCTCCTAAAAACATAACAGACACCTCACACGTCTCGACTGTCGACCTAACCGCGCAACGTCTCCTCGCTGCTGGGAGAAAGGGCGCTGGTGACCGGGTACAATACATGTACATACGCTACCGGGGTCTAAGGGATGGCAGACAGGGCAGCCGATCAAGACTACGGTCTACCCCAAGGCCAAGTCAAAGTCCTTCAAAAGAAGGCATCGCGCTTACCTCATACAAATGGGGAAAAAGCGCGCTAAAAGAAGAAGATACCAAATTTACATTATTTACTTGTCATGTACCAAACTGACATAATTTACCTGCCCTACACCAAAAGGATTATTCAGGGTACAGGCAGACACATAATCCAAAGAGAAAGCAAAATAAAATAAAAAAAAAAAATAAATGCCAGAGTCGCCCCGTCCTCTACATCACTTCCTCTTGATTCTTATACGATCGAAAATTCATCCGCTTCACCGCAGCAATTTCCTTCAGCAAACGTGAGGCAAATTTTGACCTGAGCGGCTCATCACTGCTGGACAAAAGAGTTTGCACAGTGTATGAAGGACATCAAATAAAGATTTTAAATTCAAGATTCGGTGCTATTTTTTTTTCTTTTTCTTTTTACGAGGATAATTCTGCAGCGAGAGTTTGAGTATTCGTGTTTGTCTAAACCCGGATATAAAAGGAGGTCTGAATGCAGGATAAGGGTATCTTTTTTCATAAAGACGACAGGTTCCAAGTCTAATAGCAATGCTGGAGAGAGAGAGAGAGAGAGAGAGAGAGAGAGAGAGAGAGAGAGAGAGAGAGAGAGAGAGAGAGAGAGAGGACACTTCAGATTTTGACAGAAACATAACCCTTTTATTTAAAAATAAGGACGGATCTTTAAAACAAACAAACTAGGCTTGAAATTTCTGACGGAATTTGATCCACTAACTCTATTCTAAAGTCTCGGGGATGTCGGGAGGGGGGGGGGGGGTTCCATTGCTTCGGCTGATGGCCCAAATCTAAAGGTAATTCTATAAGGATATTCCGACACAAATTATAAATGCACTGGGGTTAGAATCTAACCTTCGACTGGAAGGTTATATTAGTTATGAAGAACATATCGCTTTGAATGCAACCATCAAACATGCAATTTCACTTCGGAGGACTCGAATACAAACACAAACACACTCACACATATTTATATATATTCGTCACACACATATGTGACTTTTTTATATTCGCAAATATTAAGCCATAGACGTCCTTTAAAATCTAGTTCTTTACATCTCGGGAATAACAACAATAAGTGAAAATATATCTATCAATACAGCCCCTGAAGAATGGCTAAACATGTAAACACGATCTGCAAGCAACTTCCGCCCCAACAATATTTATAGTAAATACCAGAAGACAACGACGTGGGTGATACTTAAGAAAACCGACCGAAGCAACTGTTTGTTGACTTCTCCGCAAGCAACAATAACAATAAAAATGAATAAAAAATAAGAAATATAATTCACAATGACTCCTACATTTCCCCGGGTAAACATACAAACAAAACCTAGAAGCACATTATGCTTTTAAAAAGATTAATCCCACATCTTCCTGAGCGCGCGTACACATAACAACCTTAACAATTTCCTCTGGAACTAACGAGATGATTGGTCGTTCGCAGCGACTTCGAAGGGGGGGGGGAACCAATCACCCGAGACCCCCAAAACGATAAAAGATCTGACAAATATACCGACGGAGGTCGTAAAAGTTTGTCATCGGAATTATCCGTCGATATTTCTCGAGGTTTATTTTGGGGGTTGCCCAGTTCATTCCCAAGGGCACCCTTTGATGTCTCTGAGCGGCACAAAGAAACGTGTTTGTCGCTTAAAAAAAGGGGGAGATAGAGAGAGAGAGACCTTGAGCTGAAAGAATTAAAAAACAAGAATAAAATAAAATCGCAGTTGTTGAAAAGAGGCTCAAAGTTAAAAGAAATAATCTCATTCAATTGCGAGTTTTTTAATTTAGTTTTTTCTTCTTTGGGTTTTCATTTGATCGGTGAATGAAAGTGTGTATAAATATAAAAAGGCATTAGAAAATTAATATTCTTTTTTTTTCGTTCTACAGGTGATACCATCAGAGTTCGTGTTTGCTTTGGACAAACGATGTCAATACAAAAACGCAAAACACACACTCACATACAAGCGCATACATACTCACATACACACACACATACACACAGACTCTGTTATAATGCTTTAATACTTTCAGCCATATACCAAATTGACATCATTTACCTGTCATATACAAAAATGACATAATTTACCTGTCATATACCAAATACCTGTCATGTACCAAACTGAAATCATTTACCTGCCATATACCAAATTGACATCATTTACCTTCATATACAAAATTAAACAATGGCTCGATTTTCTCTCGCTGCGAAAGTTTCGTTCAAATATTCCCAATTTTCTGCCTTGGACTCAAACAGCTTCAGCAGTTAAAAATTACTCACAGTAGCATGAGTCTTGAAATGGAGAAACAAATCCACAGTTATGTATGAGTACAAATATATTTGTACCCATTCATAACTGTGGATTTGTTTCTCCATTTCAGCAATGTTCGTTTTGACATTTTGCTTATGGAATACTGATTAACTTTTATATGAAACCAGTTACTCCAGGATATTTCTGATCTTACAAAATTAAGTACTTGATACGCTGTATATTAACATTTGGACACCAAAATTCAGCTCAAGGCACATAAACCCTCCAAAATTAAGATGAAGACACATAAATCCTAAATGAAAAATATAGACAACAGTTTACAATAGTTCCTTCCGAAGACCAGTTTGCCCTCGGCCCAGAAATATTGGAACATATAACAAAGATTCCCATTACAAAAATGAGAGTAATTTTTTTTTTACCTCGCTAACAGTTTTCACATCGACCCCAGAACAACCTTCCAAAGTTAATATAAATGACCTACCACAACTCCCTCTACGTGCGGATGGGGGGCGGGAGAGGCCGCAGAGGAAGGACTATTTTACGTGTTGTACCCCCTCCCCATCCTACCCCAACCCCCTCCTCTTGATTCCTACCCACCCACCCACCAACTTCTCCCTATATCATTTCCGCCATAAAAACACCGTCTATAATAAACTTGAAATTTATCCCTTGTAATAATTTCAAATTTCTTTTGACGTTTAAATGGTTGTTTCATGTAGGTCGTAATGCAAACATCGAGGGGGAGGTTATTGCCCTCCCGGGCACTCTCTCTCTCTCTCTCTCTCTCTCTCTCTCTCTCTCTCTCTCTCTCTCTCTCTCAGAATATAGTGATATATTTTTTACGTAAGAGCAGGTGGGACTAACAACCTAATGTCGTCGTGGAGCCCAGACCTGAAGGTAGCCGGATGAAGTGCAAAGAATAAGGTGTCGGGATTTACTATGAAAGACAGACTACAGGAATCTAGAAAACGGAAGCAAAGAAAGAATTCCAAAACTTGGCCGTAGAGGGACGCAGACAGTCGCTGGATCAAGCAATTCCAGATTGCTGCTCTCCGACGAATAAAGACTGGGAATAGGTGGGTTGGTGGGTGTTACGCTGTTCCCTGAGAGGAGAAGGGATCAATCATTACTGCACATCATCATAATAATGGGATCAGAACTTTAGTGACAATTGTCAATTGAACAATGAAACACCGTATGATAGTTTACAATTTGCTGAAATTTCAATCACTACGATTAAACAAGACAACAGCATACAACAGACTGAACTCTAGAGAACACACTATACAATACAGTGAAACCTCAAGTGACGTCAGTCTAAAACAATGAAACTTCAGCGACCACTGGATACGGAACGCAGAAACCTCACAGATGATAAAATCTGATACATAAAAACCTCAATGACATCTGATTTCAGTGCTATGAAACCTGAAAGCTGAATTCAAGAAACCCTCACTAAAATCAATGACCAACAAGGAATCTCGCAATGACGAAAAAATGCCTTTACTTTTCACGTTAACAAGAACATTCATCTTTAATTGGATACAAGACACTAAGTCAAGAAAGCTTTTGATCAAATATGCTTGTATTTCTGTATCCGAGAATTATTGCTCTTTCTGAGATTAATATTTGTATGTGTGGGCTGGTAAGATGTAAGACTACGTCGTTCCTCAGAAAATACAGAGTACCCCCTCATCTCACTCTCAATGACCCTCTCACAGGTTCTTCTCCGGGGCAATGGGTCCCATAACTTTGAGGTGGTTATTTTCCCCGCAACTTCGGAGTGTAATGAGGTCATTTGTAGTTCCCCCGTTGCCATAGATCTGAAAGTAACGCCATCTAATCT
>NC_089753.1:41476412-41546412 GCF_040412425.1 Macrobrachium rosenbergii | reverse complement strand
CCTAGTTAACCTAGTTTCAGAAATGAAACATGGGTTCCAGAAAGCCCATTTTTAGCTGTCAAGTAAGTGATAGTTGAAAAGAGTACTGGTAAATATATTACTTCATTTCACTGTAATTTTAATGTTTCTCCTAGAGTTATAATCCAATTTACCACCTTATTTAGACAGTACATAAAGATTATGTGCTATCATACAATTATTACGATTTAATTTGCTCTATCACTGAAACTTTTACTGCATTTATGGAAATTTCTTCGAACATGAAAATATTTGTATTTAATATAGATATAATTAATTATAACTATATTACATACAAACCATACGTCTACCATTTACATTTTGAAGTGAAAAATACGCCCTAACATTTTACATTTTATTTGCGTACTAATGTAATATATATCAGGAAATGCCTTGATCTATCTGTCTCGACTGCGCAGCGAGGGTCTGGATCAATGGATTTCCAGGACTCGCGAACACACACACATATATATACACACATATATATGCGCGTGTGTGTGCATATTGATAGATACACCCACACACACACACACACACACACACATATATATATATATATATATATATATATATATATATATATATATATATATATATATATATATATATATATATATATATATACCAACTTTTGACACTAAAACAAAGACAAACCCATTGACACATAAAACCCTTCCTCGCTCGCGGACGAGACGCAACAAAACTGAGACGAACCGCGGCAATAAAAACGAAGACAGAAAAAAGCATTCTGCAAGACAATGTAACTCCTCTTGACTAATGAACGAATTTCCGCGTTTTCTATTTGATCTAATGAACGCGGCTTCCATTTTTCCCCCTGCATTGTCCCCGCTCTTTTCAAAGCAATTCAATTATGACGGAAGACACATGCCACTTCAATCATACGGAACCACGTTAAAAAAGGCATGAAGAAATTAAGAGACGGCAAAAAATAGGAGAGAGTGAAATAAATGAATTGGAGGGAAAATATCTAATGCACATTGCCACGGGAAGCCGAGGAGGAAAAGAATGAATAAAGAATTGTGTGAACGTTAATTTGTCATTCGTCTCGGAAAAGAATGCAGTCACCTGAAAAAAAGGTTACTTAATAATTAAAGCTAAATTCGCCATTGAAGGAGGAACTTGTATAAGAATAAAGAATAAATTAGAGGTCCCTTTCTGTTATACGAAAGACTCAGTCGGGATCTTTATCATTACCTTTACCATTGCCATTTATTACTATCATTATTACTAGTATCATTATTATCATTACCATTAGTAATAATAGGGATCCCTCTTAAGTCTCAATGCCCACCTCAGCATGCACCAGCCAGTTATTATTATTATTATTATTATTATTATTATTATTATTATTATTAGTAGTAGTAGTAGTAGTAGTAGTAGTAGTAGTAGTAGTAGTAGTAGTAGTAGTAGTAGGGATCCCTCTTAAGTCTCAATGCCCATCTCAGCATGCACCAGTCTGATACTATCATAATTATTACTAGTATCATTATTACCATTATTATTAGTAATAATTATTATTAGTAATAATTACTATTAGTAATAGGGATCCCTCTTCAGTCTCAATGCCCACCTCAGCATGCACCAGCCTGATATTACTGTAATTATTACTAGTATCATTATTACCATTATTATTAGTAATAGGGATCCCTCTTCCGTCTCAATGCCCACCAGCCCGACCCGTAAGACTGCATGATCCGTAAGGCTTAGAATCACTCCGGGAGGAAATCTCGAGACCCTTTTCTCAAGGAGCGGAGAAAATCCAGCCCGATGTGGAGTGAATATACATCCTGATTCAATATACAACTCATTCCAGCATAAAAAAAGACATCTGGGGTACTATCGTTCCGGATTCCACGCCGAGGACTCGTGTAACGTCAATGTATAGAGGTTCCTGGAAGAGTTGACAATACCAAGGGAGAAAAAAAAAAGATCTCTCAGAGGCTGGGAAAGGGAGACATGACGCTGGTGAAAGGATGATATAATGGCAGAGAAAGGCGGGAGTGTTGCCAGAGAAAGCGAGATGTAACGCTAGAAATATAAATAAAGGGAGAGAGATATGATGCCAAGGGAAAGGGGGTATAATGACAGAGAAAGGGAGACATGACGACAGAGAAAGGGAGACAATGGGATAGAGAAGGGGACACAGAAAAATTGAGAAAAAATGACAGAAGAGGAAGTCATGAAGACAGAAAAAGGGAGACAAGAAAAAGGGAGATAAATGACAGAAAAGGGAGACATGATGACATAAGAAGGGATAAAAATGACAGGAAAGGGTGACATGATGACATAAAAAGGGAGAAAAATAACAGAAAAGGGAGACATGATAACATAAATAGGGAGAAAAATTACAGAAAAGGGACATATGATGACATAAAAAGGGAGAAAATTTACAGAAAAGGGAGACATGATGACATAAAAAGGGAGAAAAATGACAGGAAAGGTAGACATGACGACAGAAAGGGGGAGATATGATCCAAAAGATGGTAGACAAAATAACAGAAAAAGGGATGACATGACGACAGAGAAAAAGAAACATGATGTAAGAGAAAAAATAAATAATAGAGGAGAAAAAGCCACCAATCAAGAAAAAAAGGAAACAAACTGCAGGGAAAGTTAGAACTACTGACAGAGAAAGAGGGATGCAATGCCAGAGAAAAATATGAATAATGCTAGAGAAGTGGAGACATGGTGCAGAAGACAAGAGAGAGAGAAAATGACAGAAAAATGGAGACATGACGACAAAGAACGAGAGACATGACGCCACAGAAAAATACGAATAACGCAAGAGAAAAGTGACACATAATGAAGAAAAAGGTAGACAGCGAATGCTTGATGCCAACAAAATAGACATAACATATGAAGTCAGAAATATTGATAATGGAAAATCGCGAAGAAAGACAATGAAAGCTACACGTAATGGTAGAGAAAATCAAACAAAACAGCTTAAAAATTAAGACAAAGAAATGGAAGAGAGACAATGGCATACAAAGTGAGACAAGAAAGCTGGAGAAAGCTAAACATAATAGAAGCAAAAGTCAATAAAAGGCGGACATATTATACCTATACAAGGAACAGGGGAACCGAGATCGGCAAAGAATTTAAAATACTCGCTGCAATAATAATAATAAAAATAATAATAATAATAATAATAATAATAATAATAATAATAATAATGTACATTACCCGAGTTACAGAAATATCTAACAGCTGATGAAACAATGACGAACTGATATGAAACTATGACGAATTAACATCACAAGGAAATGACTAAAAAAATAAAACGGACAATTTCCAAAAGACAACAGACTTACTTAATCTTAAACAGCATATACGATTTATCACATATGATCCTAAGATCAGTCACTGATAAGATCAGTCACTGAAATAAGTACTTTATTTAACGGAGAGAAGCACACGTCCAACTTATACGAAGTTCTAGAAAATCAAATTTATTCAACAAAATCATAAAAAGACTGTAATCATACCCTGGCATTTAATGTTATTAGAGAAACGCGATCTTACTTTCAGGTAAACAGTGTCTCAGCGCGTTTCCATATGTACAAGAAAGCTAGCTGTAGCAAGAGAACTCGCCGGCAACCTGTTTTCAAAAACGTATATACAGTACTACAAAGATATATTTAAAATCTTTATTCATAGGCAATAACTTGAACCAAGCGCTTAAAATAGATTTTCAAGCCCATAATTCCTTTTGAACTTCAAAGTTATAATCAAAGTCTGTAACTAGATTAATTTAAAATTAATTGTTTCTTTTAGACAAAACTTTTTACATCAAGGGCTAGCGCTTAAAACATTTTTAGGCCATTTTATGACCATGGCACCATCGAAAGAAAAGAATATTTGCTGAATCTTTCTTTTAACTAAATGTTAATCTTGAACCAATATTCTGTTTTTTTTTTTCTTCTCTGAAATGCTAAACTAGAACCTTTTTTGAGAACCAAATGTTGACGCCAAAGCTGAAGTTTATCAGTTTCAAATGTCACACCTTACACCTTTTCCAAAAGCAAATGCTCTTGATTTTTAATTTATAAGTTTTACCAAATCGTGATATGTACATTAAAACTTACTTTAATAAAATTACTTGAACTAAAAATTCTGCCAAAAGATTTTTATCATAACTTTCAATAACACTTATATATTTCTTAAAAAACTGAAAAGCTAATTACATGATCCCAATTGTTAGTTTTTCATGAACAACAGAAATCTCGATTGGTAAAGAAGAGTCTGAATGAAAATAAAATTTCTTACAACTCCGCAAATACAGTAAAACACACAAATCCCTAAATTCATTTCCACACTCTTGCTTCAAAGTCAAACGCTTCTTTTTCCCCCAAAATCAAAATCATCCAGCAACTTGGCAGATTGTCTGATTTCTGGATTCAATGAAATTTCCATTTTTCCGGACATAAAAGCGTACCTTTAGGGCGAATGAATAATTTATTCATCTAGGAATTTGTAGAAAGGAGAGAGAGAGAGAGAGAGAGAGAGAGAGAGAGAGAGAGAGAGAGAGAGAGAGAGAGAGAGAGAGAGAGAGAGCAGTTATCTCGTCTACCTTGACTTGAAAATAATAATGTTAGTGGCATGAAAATTATTGTTTTGAACTAAAAATACTTACGGAAAATCATTATCAGTTATGTTACAATATATCGTTATTAGTTATTAGCATCATTATTAAGACTACCTTGCAAATAAATATTATTATTATTATTATTATTATTATTATTATTATTATTATTATTATTATTATTATTATTATTATTATTATTATTAACACCTTTGGCTCAGGGACTATACGTAACATTCACAAAAAGTTTTGTCAAGAAACAGACAGACACGAAAAAAAAAAAAAAACTCAATCGTAAGCATACCTTACGAAAGGAGTCAAAAATTTAATTCTCATTTGCAAGTATAAAAAAAAAATACAAACACAAGGATAATAAGAAATAACTATTGGTTCATTATCTTAAAGCAACATTTGAGCCGAGGTAACACCATTTAACACTCTACAGCACATGCAAAGAGAGAAGCCAACACAAGGACAACTACAGAAAATATTATAGTTCATTGTGTTATTAAAACAGTTATGTTATTAAAACAGCAACAACGGTAAATGAGTCTTCCACATACGAAGGGTCGACAAAAACTTATTCAAAAACATATTCTGAAACGTTTTTCTTCTCTTCAACCAGACAGCAAAACTTGCATTGTCTTTATTTTTCCAAAATGGACAAAGCATGAGCGAGTTTCCGGAAATATTTCCTTTCGCCGACGTAAAAGACACAGACGAATGTTAAATGCAAAAGTTATATAAGAACAAAATGGCTTTTCAGGATATCTTTATTGTATTACTGTTTTTCAGAAAGGCAGCGATGTGTTTATTTCATTGCCTTAATTTGAACATACATACATACATTCAAACATACATGCATACGACCATATAAACACACAAATACACACACTCTATATATCTGTATGTGTATGTGTATTAATTTACATATACAAATATATATATATAATATATATATATATATATATATATATATATATATATATATATATATATATATATATATATATATATATATAATTTTATATAATGTGTCTGTGGGGAGAGAGAGAGAGAGAGAGAGAGAGAGAGAGAGAGAGAGAGAGAGAGAGAGAGAGAGAGAGAGAGCTTGTGTAACTTAATTAAGAGCCCTGGGTAGACTCTACTAACACCTGCGTCCCAATGACCTCGTTAATGTCAGTAATCATTCAAAATTAATCTACTAATGACCACAAACCAGTGGTCTAATTTTTGCCTCTTCTCCGTGCTAGTAATTTATTCATTGTGTTTGTTTTTCTGTTTATCTATTTATTTATTTGATTAAAGAAATTAAAATATTCATCGACATTTAAGTCAGAAATAAATTATGTATATAACAACTCAAGTTATGTATTTGAAGCTGTTAAACTATAAGAGTATATATAAAATGTGTATGCTTGTAAAAAGCATACGAACATGATTATGTTTTTTTTATATATATATATATATATATATATATATATATATATATATATATATATATATATATATATATATATATATATATATATATATATATATATATATATATATATATATATATATATATATATATATATATATATTGTAATACCATTTTAGTATATCACTGAGCGAAGTTTTAAGTTTTTAAAAATGAGGGTCGGTTAATGCATTCCATTAATAAATTAGCATCAAAAACAGAAAATGCCAAAAGGTCATACCCTGCATGTTTTGCAACCCTTTTTAGCAATAAACTGCTACAACATACACATCTCTCTCTCGAGTTTCATATTGCTAATTTTCTTCTTGCAAAATCAAGATGTCAATCACCATTAAACCAGGTATTCCCAATGCAGATATTTCAGGTTTCACTCCAAAGATTCAGAGATATTATACATACTCGTACGGCAAGATTTGCATTTTCGTTAGGAATTACACCAAAATGCAAACACTGTGAGGGTGTATGTGTGTAGTCAACACTTTGTTTGCCTATCCTCCTACTATTACTATTTTCCATTAACACTTCCATTGTCCGAATAGTTCTGGTAACTACAAGAAATCTTTTTGCATAGGTTACTTCCTATTAAATGCATTGCTTTAATAACTGAAGGTATATATCTTATAACTTGAGTTTTTATTATTTATCTTCCCGCCTGTCTCGTGACCTCCCTATCATAATACCCACAGGCAAGTGGATACCCCTATTTCCAGTAGTATCCTCACTGATTTTAACATTTTCTCACCAATGTTAACAATTTAACAATCACATCTCCCAATAACTTAAGATTTTTTATATGCATAATATATCTACATATACTCACTCACATCCAAAACATCGATATACAGCTGCAGGAATAACTGAGGGTCATTATGTTATGAATAAAAAAATAAAAACCGGGTATCTCAGATGTTTTTGACTGTGTGTGTGTGTGTGTGTGTGTGTGTGTGTGTGTGTGTGTGTGTGTGTGTGTATCAGAAATTTGGAAGTAATGACACAGATGGCTGTTAATCACCACAGCCCTTGTACAAGATACATATTCAAGGGAGATGTAACAAAAAAGTTAAATCGGTGAGATTACTAATAAGGTTGATAAATCAGTGAGATTAATAATAAGGCTGTTAAATGAGTGAGATTAATAATAAGGCTGTTAAATGAGTGAGATTAACAATAAGGTTGTTAAATCAGTGAGATTACCCAAAAATATAGTTGGCATGAGGCCGTTCTCTCATTCCTTTTTGAGTCCACTTGCTTCTAACAGGAAACTTCTCAACTTTTGGTCTAATTTCACCAAAACAGCGTACACCTGAATAGGTTTAATAGCTGACATTGTAAAAATCTTCTAAAAAAGAAGGGGGCGGGCCTGACTCCGGTAAATCAACATACAATATTTCTTTAAGAGGGAAATTTTTTATATACATTTCCGTCGAGTTGTGTTTATATATCCACTCAGTTTCAGTACTGAAGTTTTACTCATTGCAACATGAATATCGCAAGAGAAAAATACCAAAGCTTGTGAAGTTTTCAAGAAAATATTTTAAAGCAAGTGCACTGTCCGTTTAAATCTTAGACGAGTTTCCCTAGTTCTGACAAACTTCCCTCTGATTTACAAATATGAAAAAGAACTAATGTAGACAAATAATAAAATAGGCAATTACCAGACAGACGCTCTCTCAACCTGAAAAAAATATCAGAAAATCACAGGAAAACTAGGAAAATCGATGGCAAGCTTTTTCAATCACCACTAATATGTTATTCGCCAAAAAATATGATCTCCATTTTTACTCGTTTCCTTTGAAAACTCGTACGATTGAAGCAGAGAAAATAATCTCTCTCTCTCTCTCTCTCTCTCTCTCTCTCTCTCTCTCTCTCTCTGAGTAAATGCAGGTCATTAATCGACAAGTGGAACATAATAACCTTTACTGACTGTTCGAACAATTCCAAATTTGTGAGCGTTCGAATGCTTGAGAGAGAGAGAGAGAGAGAGAGAGAGAGAGAGAGAGAGAGAGAGAGAGAGAGAGAGAGAGAGAGAGAGAGAGAGAGAAAGTCCTACAAACTTGCATATAACTAATTATCTACCGCTGATAGATGGCCTTAATTTCAACTCTGGGCCTAATTATCATTGGAGCAATAATTGGCTATCATCATTATTAATCTCTCTTAGGGGAATCCAACCAGTAAATTAGATTCTCCACAATGATATGCAGTAATAGGGGTGGGGAGGGTGGAGGGGTATTTGGAAAAAGGGTGGGGGTGGGGTGGGATAAATCAAGTATGGTCACGGGTCATATCAGGTGGAACTGGGGTTTCTACCATTACATGGGCAAGGAGCTGGTAAATATGGAGGGCCAAATAGGAAGTTTAATTATGGAGATTCAGCGGTAATAGGGTATGTCCAATATGGAGCACGGTAATAGGGTAAAAACATAAAAAAAAAAGTATGGACATAAACTTAAGAAGGATTTCCATCGGTATATGGATATGGGACTGAAAAATGTTAAAACTGAGTTAATATGTTAAATTATCATATAATACTGAAGTTGCCTAATAGGGGACGTCAAATACGGAGTAAGGTATTAGGGTAAAAAATTAAAAATGTCTTGTCACGTATGGAGGTGGATAAACGTATGGATTATTTCCATCAGTAAACGGATAATGGACTGAAAAATGTTTAAACTGAGTTAAATATGGTAAATGATTATACATTACTTAAGCTGCCTAAGGGATTATTAATTAATCGCATAAAAAACACAAGATAAATTTTATATGCTGAGTAGTTAAGCAGCCAAGGAGTTTACCTTCAAATCACTGATTTATATGATGATTTGGAGAGGATGTGTACTCATGCATATACTTTAAGCTTAACTGTGAGCATTAAGCGTTGCACTGGGGAATCTTAGATAACTGATATATTATAAACAGAGTTTAATAATACAGTGTATCTGGGTACTTTCAGTCATGTGATAGGCTATGTATACAATATTTTTGTCACATACGGGCAGCTGCTACAATTCAAACCTCTGAAAACGAACGAAGCTGAGTATGAGGAACTAAAAATGTGTATTCAGGCGCTACAGAATTTTGTTTGCGGCATTTTCTTGAATGGCGATTAAAGAATGGATTTTACAAAGACCGTAGCCTAGTTTCCCTCAGCAGCCATCCCGTCCTGGGCAACAAAAGACTTCAACTGACAAAACAATTCTTGTTTTCAGAAATGTCCACAGAATTCCATCCTTCATTCATCAGTCGAATTGCCAATGTGGTTATGAAAGAAGTCTGTTTTCCCTCTGAAGCCGCCAGACTTGAAAGCAAACAGCCTTCAGCAAAATTATTCTTCTCGTTCCCTCATTACCAACGGGGGAACTTGCGACGAGCAAATACCGCTTTTTTTTATAACACAATTTCGCTTAATCATTCGCAATGGGGTGGTGCAGTTTAATGCCCCCATAAATATCGAAATTACTGTATACATAATTTCCCTCCGCCGTTTAAATAATGAATTATCTGACCTGCATAAAATCAGTCGATTATGCCGAGCGTATCCTAATTGTCGATACAGTTAATCAATAGGAGCGGAGGAACTGTGCCTTTAATTTCATAAATGGACCGTGTGTGTGTGTGTGTGTGTGTGTGTGTGTGTGTGTGTGTGTGTGTGTGTGTGTGTGTGTGTGTGTGTTCTACGTCCCTGACTTTCCTAAAAAGAGTTATTACTCCGGGATAGCGACTGGACGACATAAAACTGCAATATGATCAAAAGGTCTGTCAACTTTAACATTGGTCTTGCAATAAAAAAATGAATAAAAATGGTCTACTTCAATAGGTCAAATACACCAAAATGACTAAAGAATATATATCTACAGATTCTAAATTTAGTTAACAGAAGAAATCCCAGGGAACATTGAGCCTGTTCATGAGCTATGTAGACCAGTGCAGTGGTGAGGCAAATGGTACTCGGTAGAATGTTCTCAAGACTGATCAGTCCGACGAACGCCTCGATTTTTATTTAAGTGTTCTTCCTCTGTGATTCTCATAACCAATTCTCAGGGCCCATTTTTATTAAAATAAGAAAAAAGAAATAATATCTTCCCAGGTTGAAATATTTTGAGCTTTCCAAAGTTTTTTTTTTTTTTTATTAAGCGGAACCACAGAAAAGAAATGGCTTATTACACATTTCAATGAAAATCAAGCAGTAAACCTAATTCTAGAGAAATTATAGTTAAAAAGAATTGCAAAGCAAAGAAAACCTAACTCTGCATTTGCATAAAATACAAGAAACCGACATTTCGAACGGAAAAAGTCCATGGAATTGGAATTCTAAGGAAAATTGATAGCAAATAATGCCAAAAAAAAACAATGTTAGCTTTCTTACAATTATAGATAATTTTTCTAAATTTAGGATGCTGTTTAAACAAAAACTCTCATGTAAGTGCAAGAGCAAAGCAAGGATAAGCTAACCAAGGATAAACTAACAAATTAGGCTTTTTAAAGAAACTGGCAATTTTAAAAAAATACTCACGACCTTGAGATTCAAAACAATGCCAAAAGTAGAACAGAATTCCTCACTTGAAGCAATAAACAGAAACACGGAATATAATTAGAAAAATCTTGAATCAATCATGACAAATTGGGCTTTTTAAATAAGCTGTTAAAACTGTTAAAAAACATACGACCTTGAGATTTAAAACAATGTCAAAAGTAGAACAGAATGCTTAACTTGAAGCAATAAACAGAAACACGGAACTAAATCTAATCTCCGGGATATTCCAGAGCAGAAAGCCAGACACCCAGGCTATGGGGTATATCAGCCATCCCATCGCATTCCAAAATAAGAAATTGAGGGTATCAACCCCAGGCTCACAGGCACGAAGAAATCTGTCAACATTAAAATTATATTTTCTTGTATGTCCCTGGATAGCCGGTTGTTGACATTCAATGATATTTTCTCTTGAGATTTCCAGAATCTCCATCAGATTCTGCAACAGAAGTGAGGAGGGGGGAGGGGGGAAAGACAGGGGAGGGGGGGGGTAGAAACACCTATGACACAACCAGCCTTCTCCCGTTCTATAGACAGATTCCTCGCTATATTAAAATACGGTATCGGGTGGAAAGGAAAGATCTAGACATTGGAATGAGGCTTCAATACTCTCTCTCTCTCTCTCTCTCTCTCTCTCTCTCTCTCTCTCTCTCTCCCTCGTAAGAGTGGATTTATTGTATGCATTCGTATACATAGAGATGGGTATATGTGTATACATTGTTCTCATTTATACATCTCGAACAATACTTATGTAAATCATGGTGTGTGTGTATATATATATATATATATATATATATATATATATATATATATATATATATATATATATCACTGCGTGCACAATTTTGAAGGTATGAATAAATAAAACTTAATATCAATATAACCAACAAATACACACACACACACACACACATATATATATATATATATATATATATATATATATATATATATATATATATATATATATAATAAATTTATATATATATATATATATATATATAAATTTATATGATATATATATATGTGTGTGTGTGTTAAGTTAACTTGGTTCGTTATTGAGTTCTGTAAATGAATGAAATTTCATCGCCAAGAAAAAACTTTAAGATATTATGGGCGCTGACGTCAATAACTTAAGTACCGAAGGACTAGTAAATCAGCGATAGGAATTATGCATTGGAACGTTTGTATCAGCTGTAAAAGCAACTGATATTTGAGAAGGAACAGAGTGATACTTGTCTGCTATTGAAATTCCTTTATCATCTCTCTCCCTCTCTCTTTGTATGCTTAAATAAGTATGACCTGTAGTGTCATTAACATTAATTAAGAGCCTGGAGAGATAATATTTGACCTGCGGCAGTTTTGAAGTTTATATTGCCGGGTTTTGTAGTCAAGGAATTGTAAGTTTATTTTGTTTAGGGGTAAAGTGAATATATATGTATATATATATATATATATAATATATATATATATATATATATATATATATATATATATATATATATATATATATATATATATATATCAAACAGCAGTGGCCACAAGCCAGGTATACATCAATGGGAGGCGGACATAAAGACTTGCTAAAAGGGTCAATTTATTCCCGACGTTTCGTAATGGCTTCATTACATTTTCGAGGGCTGTATAAAATAAATAACATAAATTACAAAAAAGGGTACAAATTTAAATTTAAAAATTAAGCACAATGGATTACAAAATAAAAAAATTAAAAATAGGAGGGACAATTAAAAAGGACAACGTAAAAAACAAAACAAAATCTCTCTAAAAAATATACAATATAAAAAAAATTTATATATAAAACGTAAGAAGATATGGACCAACCTATTCAGTGGCAATGTTAAAACTAAACAGAAAACGAAAGACTAAGAGAGGTACAGTGTGCCGGCAGAGGTTTGGCTGTTTAACAAGGGGACGAGTCGTTTAATCATTAAAGATTCCAAAATGGCCAATTCATGGCTGTTTTAGGGCGAGCCTCTAGCAGCCATGAATTGGCCATTTTGGAATCTTTAATGATTAAACGACTCGTCCCCTGTTAAACAGCCAAACCTCTGCCGGCACACTGTACCTCTCTTAGTCTTTCGTTTTCTGTTTAGTTTTAACATTGCCACTGAATAGGTTGGTCCATATCTTCTTACGTTTTATATATAAATTTTTTTATATTGTATATTTTTAGAGAGATTTTGTTTTGTTTTTTACGTTGTCCTTTTAATTGTCCCTCCTATTTTTAATTTTTTTATTTTGTAATCCATTGTGCTTAATTTTTAAATTTAAATTTGTACCCTTTTTGTAATTTATGTTATTTATTTTATACAGCCCTCGAAAATGTAATGAAGCCATTACGAAACGTCGGGAATAAATTGACCCTTTTAGCAAGTCTTTATGTCCGCCTCCCCATTGATATATATATATATATATATATATATATATATATATATATATATATATATATATATATATATATATATATATATATATATACTGTATATATATTTGTGTGCATGTGTGTGTGTGTATTTGTTGGTGATATTGATATTAGGTTTTATTTATTCATACCTACAATATTCGTGCATATACAGTGGCATAGATACAGTATACATAACATGTCCACAACCATTTACCTGCACCTATACACAATAACACCCACACGTACGGTGCCTCAACTATGGGTATTATGAATATTATCGAGATCATTACATCACCATAATAATTTACATGCACAATATCCCAAAAGCCCTTCCTTTTACCCATAGAAGCATTAGGCTCCCGTCGCAGCTAAAAGCGACTATAACGCTCCATAAATTGTATCATCCTAATTAAGAATTTGAGCGCCGATCTCATTATAGGAACTACGTGACGCTATGGACATAAAAAAAAAATAAAAAGAGTAAAAAAAAAAAAGGCGGCCTGGCAACCGACGGTAGCCTATATAATTATATTCATTGGGGTTTTAATGAATTTCTTCACGCTGTCATAATTGGTGTCTCGCCGGATGAGACTGATGATTATGATAACGATGGTGAGAATGGTGAAGGGGTGGGGCGGGGGTTGATGAGCAGGTATGCGTTGTTGTTTTCTATCAAGGTGTGTGCGTTTTTTTTATTATTAGTTTTCACGTGTTATTTCAGTTTTGTTTAATGAATTCATGATCCAGTAAGTCTAATGGTTTCTGAAACCAATAATTCATAATATTTTGTGTAAAATTATTCAGGTTTGATAAACGAGGTGTAATTAGACAAGTGCATTGTAAATAGAAAATGGCGATCTCTGACCACATATTATGAGAGACAGAGAGATAGAGAGAGAGTTAAAAATTTGATACAGCTCAAAATTTGTCAAAGAAAGAAAACTAATTTAAAAGCGAGAGAGAGAGAGAGAGAGAGAGAGAGAGAGAGAGAGAGAGAGAGAGAGAGAGAGAGAGAGAGAGAGAGAGCTCATAACCTATGTCAAAAAGGAGAACAAATTAATTGAGAGAGAGAGAGAGAGAGAGAGAGAGAGAGAGAGAGAGAGAGAGAGAGAATTAATCCACCAGAAACATACCTGCATCGATCCATCTTTGTGTACCCGACAGCCCAGGCGGCACGTGTTCTCCCATATATAGTAAAAAAAAAAAAAAAATCACAGCATAAGACAAACTAACGATGAGTATGACACACCTATTGATCCTTTCTGTTCACCTTCCCATTCAACATGAACTTTTTCGAAATTTTCAATTTGTTTGTTCATTTTTTTTTTATTTTGCTTTGCATTAGATCCCTACAACTGATGTCTTTTTTTTCAATTCTATCCTTAATTTTTTTCCATTCCTTTTCCAGTTATGTTCAAAATATTTCAAATCATTGGCAAAGATAACTTTCATTTTTTCAGGCTTCTTAACTTTTTCATTATTTTTTTCGGGAGGGGGCGGGGTGATGTCTCCTTAACTTTTTCATGATTTATCATTTTGGGGGGCGGGGTGTAGTCCCCGTACCTTTTTCATGATTTATAATTTTCGCGGGGTGGGATTCCCCTTGACTTTTCATGATTTATTTTTTTAGGGGGGATTTCCCTTAACTTTCATGATTTTTTTGGGGGTAATGAGGTCAAAACGGCATGGAATCTCCAGAATGAATAATATATCCCTACAGACTGAAAAAGTAAAACGTTAACATAACACAGAGACGTGACGTACCGTCCTGATGACCGAACAAGTGCCTTCAATACCCATACTTATTCAAGGGCAGTTGGTGTGAATAAGACCATGGCTGAACGTCTGAAAGTCTAAACGAGTTCATTACCCTCAGACAATGTTTGTTATATGGAAACAAATTACGTTTAATGATAAAGAAGTTCCGTGGATATCTGCTTAGCAAACTAGCCGCCCTTTTATCCTATTCTACGTGAGTGGATGCCCAATCTTGTTGAATAATAATAATAATAATAATAATAATAATAATAATAATAATATAATAATAATAATAATAATAATAATAATAATAATGATGATAATAATAATAGTAATAATAATAATACACTCATCCAACTATCATTTTCAACTCTTCAATTTCTTGTTTATTCTTGATGATTATGGTCGATTTTTCCACAGACGCTTCTTACAGTTTATCATCTGAATTATTATCCTATTTTTACATTTTCCATCTTAGTTTCCCTCTGATTCTCTTTCAGAGCCTCCCCTCCTCTTATCATATTTTATCTTTTGTAATTCCAAGAGGCCCTCAAAATTTATCTCTTACCAAAAACCAATTACAACGAGTTATTCGTTCCACATCCGCTGCGGAAATTTCACTTGTTTCTTGAAACATTATCTCTGCAAACTCATTTAAACATTTGAAGAAAACGGAACATCCTGTTTACTTTTAATATCTTACCTTTTTAAATTATCGTTCTGTTCGAATCTCCGACCGGCCAATGAAGAACAGGAGGAATTTATTTCTGGTGACAGAAATTCATTTCTCGCTATAATGTGGTTCGGATTCCACAATAAGCTGTAGGTCCCGTTGCTAGGTAACCAATTGGTTCTTAGCCAAGTAAAACAAATCTAATCCTTCGGGCCAGCCCTAGGAGAGCTGTTAATCAGCTCAGTGGTCTGGTTAAACTATACTTTTCTCTTTCTTCTCTCTTTCTCTCTTCGCCACTCCATGTATTCGCTTCTAAATTTAATCTCCCTTTCTGACTTTTTATTCTTATTTTCCTCTTTTCCCTGCCATAGTTTCTTTATACGTTTCTGAAAATCCAATAATATCTTCCGTTTTCAATTCAGTTCTGACCCTTGTGAAAAATCTCCTTTTTTGTAACTCGAGTTCACTGTCCATCAATTCCTTTTATATTCGGCAACTTTTCTTGTAGTCAATTATTTTCACCTCTTTTTCTCAAGTGCCTTCTTTCAAAGCACTGTTACCGTATAGATTAGTCTCCGGGGTCAGTGACCTAACCGCCTGTAACGCTTCATAATTCATAACCAATAATCAATTAATTCTCTAACCAGTCGGTAGTCTCTTTTGAATTCCTTTCGCTTTGAAACATGATATTTAGTGTTTAGCGCTCTGTCATCTGAGAGAGAGAGAGAGAGAGAGAGAGAGAGAGAGAGAGAGAGAGAGAGAGAGAGCCAACATCACCTCAATTACCTTTCCTACAAAAGACGAATTAATAATAATAATAATAATAATAATAATAATAATAATAATAATAATAATAATAATAATAATAATAACCACAGAGATTACAATTCTTCACAAAATTATTAAAATTATTCATGTAAAGGAAAACTCTAACAGAGAGAGAGAGAGAGAGAGAGAGAGAGAGAGAGAGAGAGAGAGAGAGAGAGAGAGAGAGAGAGAGAGAGAGTATACAAGCTGACTAGTCAACGATTCTCTAGAATAAACATCTTAAAAAAATTTCATTAGAGAAGCATATTTAAACACATGTCCTATTGTATACCAAATGCATCACACACAAAGCTTCATAATTAAATCAAATGACATCTGTGGTTCCACCTAGAAATAACAAACAATGTACAACAATGGGCAAAAAATATATATATACATACACTCGAGAGAAACACAAAACACCAATGCATAAATAAGATCTGTTTACTTATAACCCATTCATCAGTCAAGTGAATGAACAATGCAAAATACATAAAAAAAAGAGTGATTATTAAAAATGAATGGAAAAAATATGTGCTTGAGTGTTACTATTTACCGGCATAATTTAATAAAAAAAAATGTGGAAAATAAACATTATTTATTTTGTAGAATCATAGGGAATAAAAAGGTAAACTGCAAAACGAACTGGCGTCACAGTCTCAAGGATTACCCACATACGCTGCTTTCTAGGCTTCAGTGCGACCACCTGCATCTCATGACATACTTGTAAGGTATGTTTTAAGCTTCTGTGACCATCTTTCGAACATACGAAGAGCGACTTATTGATCTCAAGTTTTCGGGTGTTGTGACATGTGAGGGTAATGGCACTATACCTACAAACCAAACCTCTTTTGTTCAACTATGACATTAATCGGTAATACTCGAGTACATATTTCTCCCATTCATTTTGATTAATTACTCTTTTGTTTTTGTAATTTAAATTGTTCATTCATATGAATGAATAAGTAATGAGAGAGTAATAAGTCATTTAAAAACGAATAATAACAAGTAAAAAACGCGCCTAAGTTTTTCGGCGCAATAGAGTTTTCTAAACTGAATCAGTTTAAAACCACAGGAAATAACATAAGATGAATTAACTATTTTTTCAGCAGGCCAGCTTGAGATATGAATCTAAAAATCCCACTGGCATGATGTATCAAATCCTTCTCAGAAAATCCTGACAAGGATATACCCGCCTTCCTCGCCAGGAGCCTCAAGCCAGGTGTCGACCTCTAAGATCCCCAATTTATAAACAATTATAAACTTTAAAACTATTTTTCAAATGAATTTTATTCCAACAGCGTAACCAGAGAGAGAGAGAGAGAGAGAGAGAGAGAGAGAGAGAGAGAGAGAGAGCTGTAACCAAGTGTGAATGAAAAAAGAAAAGTCACTACGATGACATGGAATAGGAGACACAATAACAGTTTATCAAATACTATTTTCTAATAATAATAATAATAATAATAATAATAATAATAATAATAATAATAATAATAATAATAATAATAAAAAACCAGAGATTGCAATTCTTCACAAAATTATTCATGTAAAAGGCAAACTCTAACCAATAGAGCAGAGAGAGAGAGAGAGAGAGAGAGAGAGAGAGAGAGAGAGAGAGAGAGATAATAATAATAATAATAATAATAATAATAATAATAATAATAATAATAATAATAATAATAATAATAAAAAGCACTGAGATTACAATTCTTCACAAAATTACTCAGGTAAAGGAAAACTCTAACCAAGAGAGAGAGAGAGAGAGAGAGAGAGAGAGAGAGAGAGAGAGAGAGAGAGAGAGAGAGAGAGAGAGAGAGAGAGAGCCAACATCCCCTCAATTACCTTTCCTACAAAAGACATTCCGACGGCTTTTCTATATAAAGGATATGACAACGCGGTAATCACATCTCGGCCACCGTGGTCACGAACCAGAAGTGAAGAAAATTCCATTTTTTATTGCCTTATTTTGAGAAAGGGGAGGGAGGGGGGGTAAAGGGAGAAGGGGAATAGCAGGAAGATGATGGCAGAGGGGGAGGGGTTAAAATATGGGAAGGTGTCAAGGAGCTATTTTAAATCCACGAGGAGTTGACAAAGGTCAAGCCCGTGACCAGTTTTATCAAAGTAATGATTCCGTATTCTTCTACATAAATGTTGGTATAACAGTACACCGTAAGATATTAACTAATGTAAAATACCAATGTTTTTGCTAAGGGAATTAAAAATAATGAATATATATATATATATATATATATATATATATATATATATATATATATATATATATATATATATATATATATATATATATATCATACATATATGTATACATATGTATATATATACATATACATATATAATGTATTTACTTTATGTGTATACATATATATATATATATATATATATATATATATATATATATACATATATATATATATATATATATATATATATATATATATATCTATATATATATATATATATATATATATATATACTTATATGTAGATAGATATACATATATATAAATTATATAAAACATATAACGCATATAATTTGAATATTTCAGTAGTACAAGTACTGGCCACGAAATATCGAAACAAACACGATTTTTGGTACCTTATCAGTAAGGTTCCATATTATCTAAAAAAAAAAAAAAAGCTACAAAAAAAAATAACTGAAAATAAATTCTGTACGCATCACTATTTCTATCCCTTCCAATACTGAATAACAGAGGCTGTCCCAAAATAGGTTTTGATTACATTTCGTCCTGTATTTTGCTTCGGAGCAGATACATTCCCTGTCCTAATTGAACAAGTCCCTCCATACTTCTTTTCAACTGGAAATTCCTCCCTCGGACGCGAATAATGGAATTCCACTATTGGCGTAAATCCTTAGATTAAACACACACATACACACACGTACACACTCACACACAAAGCTTATTCTCTCTTTCTCTCTTTGTTGGAAGAATTCCCTCAAATTATACAAGCAAAAATCATTCTTTCTCTCCATACCTCTTTCTCTTTCGATACTGAACAAACAAAGAAATCCCCTTTTCCGTTTAGATATCTCTGATTCTGTACACAAAACTTCTCTCTCTCTCTCTCTCTCTCTCTCTCTCTCTCTCTCTCTCTCTCTCTCTCTCTCTCTCTCCATACCCCTTTCTCTCTCTCTCTCTCTCTCTCTCTCTTAGTTATTGTACAAACAAAGAAATACTTTTTTCCGCTTAGATATTATTGATTTTATACAAGAAACTAACTCTCTCTCTCTGTTGGTAGAATTCTTGTTCTAAATAAGCACAAAACACACTCTCTCCCTCTCCTTTCCATGATTACCCACATACAAAAACAAACTCTCTCTCTCTCTCTCTCTGTGCAGAATTCTTGTTTAAAATACGCACAATACATTCTCTTTCCCTCTCCTTGCCATGTAAGATTATCCACAAACAGAAACATACGTCTCTCTCTCTCTCTCTCTCACCGTAATTACACTTGTATATTCCCCGATTACATCCATTCCCCAATTTCCCATCTGGTCGGAGAAATCTTCCCCGCATCCAATTCATTATACTAAGTCCCAATTTTTTCCCCAACCCTTTTCCTCATGCCATTAACGAGTTCCTCCGTTTATGGAGCCTTAGCGTTTATCTGTCGAATTTATTTCGAATGTATTTATCGAATTTATTTCAAATTTATTTGTCGAATTTATTTCTAATTTATTTGTCGAATTTATTGCAAATTTATTTGTCGAATTTATTTCAAATTCATTTGTCGCATTTATTTCAAATTTATCTGTCGATATTATTTCGAATTTATTTGTCGAATTTATTTCAAATTTATTTGTCGCATTCATTTAAAATTTCTGTCGAATTTATTTCAAATTTATCTGTCGAATTTATTTCAAATTTATTTGTCGAATTTATTTCAAATTTGTCTGTCGAATTTATTTCAAAGTTATTTGTCGAATTTATTTAAAATTTTTCTGTCGAATTTATTTAACATTTATTTGTCGAATTTATTTCAACCCTTGCCGCTCCGTCCGTCGGGGATAAAATCCCACCCCTTGCTCCTTTCGTCATTTATTTACTCATTTACTTATTACCTTCTGCAATGTCTATTTGCCTGTGCCATATCTCACTAGCATGTTAACTCATTTATCTGTCTGTTTAATCATTTATGTATGTATTTAACAGAATAAATAATTATCGAATCAATTACATTACATGGCTTCATTCTAATGACTTCGTTAACTAAATCAGGAAGCAGGTGCCGACGAAAATACCCAAAAGAGAAGAGAGAGAGAGAGAGAGAGAGAGAGAGAGAGAGAGAGGAGAGAGAGAGAGAGAGAGAGAGAGGACAGGAAGAAGATGTCGTCAATTAAATTATCTTTCGAGCGGGGAGCAAAGAGGAAAGCAAGGAATTCCGTAAGGAAAGCAACCTTTCCAATATAGGATTGTTGAGATACAAGAAGTCTGCATCCTTCCAGAGTGCTACTTCCTTCCGAGGGGGAAACAGGTGTATGGCAAACAAAAATATATATACATAAATATACATACATAAATACACACATTATATATATACATATTTATATGCATATAATATATATATATATATATATATATATATATATATATATATATATATACACAGTATATATACACACACATATACATATACTCGTATATATAACTGAAACAAGTTCCAGAATACAAAGTCGAGGAAAAAAAAGAATCTCTTGTAAGCGGAAACAAAAGCGAAAATAACGAATGAACTAAAGCGAAAGCCTGTGCACCATCGAGGCCATTTGCGGTAATGGCCAATTTCATATACAATCCCAAAATCTCTCTCTCTCTCTCTCTCTCTCTCTCTCTCTCTCTCTCTCTCTCTCTCTCTCTCTCTCTCTCTCTCTCTGAGAAAGAGGAGCACGCAAGTAAATTCTTAAGAACAGAAGTCGCTTTAAGCTTGTACTTAAGTAAAACGATATACTCGTAATACAAGGGGATACGAGTGGGGGCATTTAGCGCTCTGTAGTCCGGTCTAACGCTTTGTGCCGGAGGGTGAGATTCGCAGGACGAACTTTTATTAATATAACTTTTATTTTGCTTTTAATCTTCCTTCTGAAGTTAGCTTTCACCATGCGGAGAAAATTCATCTGTTTATTTTTATACTTTATTTAATACATGCCAGTATATAACAAATTGAACTAATCTTTTTATTTCGTAAACTTTTTCGAATAATGGTGAAATTCGTGTAAGGGACAGTGTCTGGTTTATACAGTGTCTGATTAACGCTTGTATGTACTGTAAATGTTTGGGTGAAAATACAATTAGGAAACGTACCTTTATTTTAGTTTCTTAGATGTAATATTCCAGGCGAATTAACTTTTTTATTTATTTCCAGCAATTTTACTTTGAGGAAAGACGGTAAATTGCTCCTGTTTGTATAGATTTGCCTTCTTTAATTTTTTGTGTGAGGATGAAATTCAAACTAGATGAACCTTGCTTTTTTATATGATCTCTTTTGTTTCCTTTTTTGCCTGAATGTATAACAAAAAATGAAAAATTCTCATTTCTATACGTATTCATATTCGGTTCAGTTTTCATACAAAATTACCTGATGTTCGGTTCCACACCAGGGGAGGGAAGGGACTACCTTCTCGAGGCGCCCCCCCCCCCGTCTCTACATGAACTTAGATACTATCGATTGCAGTTATCGAAAGCAATGATGCAAGCTCCGATTTCTGGACTGACTGCAAGGTGCCAGGTTGAGTTAGAATTAATTCCTGTAATAGAGTCCCTGATATGATCGATGTCACTGCATCTTGGCTCATCCGGCTGGATAACCAGGAACTTGGCTACTTTACGCTTTAATGCGTGCAAAGCTAATTCGTACTATTTAAGATACACTTAGGTAAACAGTTCGACAGGTTACAGGCTGCGAGCACGAGAGTTGGAAAGGGATAACATTGTATCTTTCAGGTTAAAATGATATTCGAAGTCAAAGACAGTAAAACAGCTTTTTCATTTTAATATATATATATATATATATATATATATATATATATATATATATATATATATATATATATATATATATATATACAGTATATATATATATATATATATATATATATATTATAAAACACAACGTGATCTCAAATTCAATGAAACCTTAAATGCTACGATAGGCAAGCGTATATGGCACATGGGTGGCAATAAAATACCATGCTTGGCAATTTACGGAACATAAGAAGTAAAACCACAAAGGATGGGCCAAGGGAACGATGGAAAAACAGCCTCTAGGATAATACACAAAGACTTAAAGCCTCCCAGATATCCCGCATAAGGAAAAGGGGCTTCTGGGAGAGGCTGCGTACGAAAACAAGTAAAAAAAATGCGCCGAAGTTTCTTGGCAGCAATCGAGTTTCCTGTACACCGTATAATGATGTAAGGCCTGCCACGGCTCGGTGGTGACCTGTCCTATAGGGTTGCCTACGCAAGATCATGGCTAATTTTAACCTTAAATAAAATAAAAAAAAACCTACTGAGGCTAGAGGGCTGCAATTTGGTATGTTTAATGATTGGGGGGTGGATGATCAACATACCAATTTGCAGCCCTCTAGCCTCAGTAGTTTTTAAGATCTGAGGGCGGACAGAAAAAGTGGGGACAGACAGACAAAGCCGTCACAGTAGTTTTCTTTTACAGAAAACTAAAACAGCCTCATGGAAAGGCAGCCTCCTTGAGCCATCTCTTAAGCTGAAGTCTTCCTCTCCCCTCTACTTCTACTATTTTTCCTGCCAACCTCCCCTCATCTACCTTGCTTCCTCTTCCTCCTCCTCCTCCTCCGATTAAGATGGATATGGAAAATGATATGGAAATGTCTGGTGCTTGTGGCTAAGGGTCACAGTGAGGTCTGAGATCCAATGGTGCTCGGAAAGTTGTTTTTCTAGCAATTTGGTTATCAAGTAGACACTCTCACAGGTTCCATTACATTAAACAAAAATATGGGCAACGTACTTTAAATAAACGGTTTGTTTAATCTAATGTTTTCCTATGCATATTGAATTAAATAAATTCGTGAAAACTGAAGCTGTTAAAAACTCACAAATAAGGTCGAGAAAAAACTTTCAACAACATGAATGAGGAAAGGTGGTAAAACTCTTTACTTATCTTCAACCAACATTCAAAATAAATAAAATAAAAACTTCTAGACACAAACAATAATAAAAATGTCTTCGACAAAGCTCTATCATTTCCTCAGGTAACTTTACCTGAATTCGCAAAATCATTTGAAAAAGGAAGAAAGAAAACTACAGAAAATACCTCCCCTATTACTCGGATACCACCTTGAGTGTCTTTGTATAAGAAACTGTACTTAGTATGCTCACCTTGACGGATACCCGTGACGCCTCGCGTTACCTATTCACTTTTCCTTGTCAACTAGACGCGCAGTTTTCTTACCTGTAAACAGAGAGAAAACATTAAAATAAGAACATATCTGAAAAGGCTTTTGCTAAATTTATCCTCAATACACTTCTATTTCAGATTAGGAAATTAATGGGAATAAAATGGACTTAAAAAATTTATAGATACATCAGAAATCTAAATTCAGAAATCTAAGGATTTCAGAATTCCCTCCATCGTGAAAACTGTCAAGTACTACATAACTACAAGCTTAATCTTGTAGAGTGGCGGTAAGGCTATTCTACTTACAACGACTCATCTAAGAAATACTCTACTCTACATTATTTCACACCCTAAAACTCTCTCTCTCTCTCTCTCTCTCTCTCTCTCTCTCTCTCTCTCTCTCTCTCTCTCTCTCTCTCTCTCTCTCTCAAAGCAAAACCCAGAGGAAACCATATAAAATTGAACGCATTAATTAACCCACAGAAATTAAGTAAAGTAAAATTATAATCACATCTGTGTCCCACTTGGATCATAAGCCTCGTCCAAAACTAACCCTTGGGAAAGGGGGAAGGGGGTAGGGGTGGGGAGAGGAGAGCTCCATTGGTATCTAGAAATAGGGGGGCAACTCAGGGGTCCATGGGGGTGGGGGGAAAGGGGGATAGGTAAATAGACTTCTTCTCAACGACTTGTGTAGGCAGCAGAGGTATTTAACGTTTTAATTATGTACAAGTACCTTCAAACTCGAAGGAGGAGGAAAAAAGGGAAAATTATAAGTAAAGTATTATAAAAAAAAAAGGGGGGGGGTCGACCCTCACTCATTACAATCATTACGCTCATTAGTTTTGAAATTTGTGAAATAAAACACACTTTGGGAGGAGGTTTCGTTGAGCACATAAAGTCAAGTCTCGAGTCAACGTCATTAGTGTAATGCGCCTTGGGAGACTAAATTAAATATCTCTCTCTCTCTCTCTCTCTCTCTCTCTCTCTCTCTCTCTCTCTCTCTCTCATCAATTATAACTTCAGAAGCACCTGGAGTCTTTATGAAGAAGTTTTAGAGGAACAAGAATCCGCCCTGATCTCATTACCACTACACACTATATTTACTTCTTATATTTAAGGCTCCTGTACATTACTAATGAGGAAGACGAGCAAGCAAGGGAGAAGAAGAAGAAGAAGAAGAAGAAGAAGAAGAAGAAGAAGAAGAGGAGGAGGAGGAGGAGGAGGAGGAGGAGGAGGAGGAGGAGGAGGAGGAGGAGGAGGAGCAGCAGCAGCAGCAGCAGCAGGAGGAGGAGGAGGGGGGGAGGGGGCGGGGAGGAGGAGGAGGAGGAGGAGGAGGAGGAGGAGGAGGAGGAGGAGGAAGCAAGCTGGATGAGGGGAGGTTGGCAGGAAAAACAGTAGAAGTAGAGGGAAGAGGAAGACTCCAGCACAAGAAATGAATGAATATATAAAAGAAAATAAATGGAATGACAAAAAAAAAAAGAAAAAATTAGCATAAATACTCAAACGAGGAGAAGGAGGGGGGCGGGTGGGGAGGAAAGTAGGAGAAAAAAAAGAGGAAGAGGATAAGAGAAGACAGATGAGTAAATACAAAGGGAAAAAAAAGACAGACAGGTATAAGGGAAATGATGAAAATATAAGAGAAAAGAAGACAGGAGAAAAAAAAATGCGCCGGAGTTTTTTCGGCGCAATCGAGTTTTCTGTACAGCCGCAACAGCGTATAATTAAGGCCACTGAAAATAGACCTATCTTTCGGTGGTCTCGGTATAATGCTGTGTGAGCCGCGGCCCATGAAACTTTAACCACGCCCCGGTGGTGTCCTATACTTTATCGTTGCCAGAAGCAGGATTATGGCTAAATTTAACCTTAAATAAAATATAAACTACTGATGCTAGAGGGCTGCAACTTGGTATGTTTAATGATTGGAGGGTGGATGATCAGCACACCAATTTGCAGCCCTCTAGCCTCAGTATTTTTTAAGATCTGAGGGCGGACAGAATAATGTGCGGACAGAAGAGTGGACTGACAGACAATGCCGGCACAATAGTTTTCTGTAAAAGAAGTAACTGCGTATGTATAATAAGTACGATAGACATAACTGAAAGTATACAGTCTAAAATGAAGACGTTTAACATATCCACATATCCCCCATCTTTACTCTCTCTCTCTCTCTCTCTCTCTCTCTCTCTCTCTCTCTCTCTCTCTCTCTCTCTCTCTAACACACACAAACAAACATAAACACACACACACACACACACACACACACACACACGTAAAAAGACCCTCTGTACTGAAGCGCACTTTAAGCCTAATCCTTATTATTAAAAGAAAAAAAATAAACAAAACGAGAATATTACAAAGGCGTTTCACATATCTTGATCCCTTGTTACCATACTGTTCAAGTCACGGTTGGCTAGTCAACCGTTTCTGGATATCACTATGCGTGAGCGCAGGCGCGCCAGGGCTCCACTAATTATTCTCCCTTGCTTGCTAAGGGAGAGTCGAAATAGCCGTCAGAAGGTCACTACGTAAAATGGCCACTGAACTTTTAAAAGTTTTTTTTATCCATTGCCACAATGATACAAATCAACGAATCAACGAATGTCACCGTGGTAGAGAATGGAAACAAAAAATAATACGGATCATCTAATGTCACCGTGGTAGGAAATGGGAACAAAAGGCAAAAGAACAATGAAGATATGAAAGAATTACACTTTTGTAGCGACGAATAAAACGAAAATGAAAGCATTAATAATAATAATAATAATAATAATAATAATAATAATAATAATAATAATAATTCAAGACGTAGAGGTTATTTAATAATAATAATAATAATAGCAATAATAATAATAATAATAATAATAAGAAGAAGAAGAAGAAGAAGAAGAAGAAGAAGAAGAAGAAGAAGAAGAAGAAGAAGAAGAAGAAGAAGAAGAAGAAGAAGAATTCAAGATTTATAGGTTACTTAATGATAATAAATAACAATAATAATCATAATAAAAATAATAATTCAAGATTTCAAGAGCTTAATTATTAATAATAATAACAATAATAATAATAATTCAAGATTTCAAGAGGTTAATTAATAATAATAATAATAATAATAATAATAATAATAATAATAATAATAATAATAATAATAATAATAATAATAATTCAAGATTTCACAAGGTTATTTAATACCGTCAAGAGGTTACTTAAATAGCCTGTTAAACAAGCTTTGAAAACGTAGGGGAAAGTAGCGAAAAATTGGGGAGGGGTTATCCCTTTGTTCATCGGGATAATGATAATAATAAAAGTAAGTTTTTCCAAAAAAATTTCATTCTTTTCACCCAAAGTATTTGTCTTCATCTCCTTTTCTGCTAATATGTTTTCGCTTCATCTGCTATTAATAAAATAACTCCTTCCGTCATGCCCCAGGAAAATTCGACAGTTTCATACGTTTAATAACCAATACTGCAATATATATGTAGCACAATTAATTAATTCTATCTAAATTCATTACGGCGTCAATAACGTAGATGTTGTGACGCCAGTTTTAATAGACATAATCAATCAATTAACTCACGCAAGACTAGGCAAAATCTAGGACTTGCCACAAAGTTTATCGGAAACTAATACATTTACATCAAAGAGAAAAGACCTTTGATTAAAATTCTCGTTGGATGAATAAAGTTATCGATGATTTAAACAAACAAACAAACACACACACACAAACACACACTACATGTCCAACGTACCAGACAAGTAAAGAAACAGACACTACAACAATGGCATGTACACAAATGGCATGTACACAAGTACAATACAACGTCCTATTTATTTACGCTTGGAATCTCATCCCTAGATATAATGAAATATACATGTACTGAAACATTGACGACTTCGAGTACAGTTTCATAACTATAACAAACAATGCTGGAGAGAGAGAGAGAGAGAGAGAGAGAGAGAGAGAGAGAGAGAGAGAGAGAGAGAGAGAGAGAGAGAGAATTTCAGTTTCTTAATCATAACAAACAATCCTAGAGAGAGAGAGAGAGAGAGAGAGAGAGAGAGAGAGAGAGAGAGAGAGAGAGAGAGAGAGAGAGAGAGAGAGAGGGGGGGGGGAATTCGAGTACAGTTTCTTAATTATAAAAAAATCCTAGAGGGAGAGAGAGAGAGAGTTTTAGAGAGTTAGGAAAGCTAATAAGTCACGAAACAATATCATACCTAAACATTGAAACAAACATGATGGCTTTGAATGTAGTCTTCAGAGAGAGAGAGAGAGAGAGAGAGAGAGAGAGAGAGAGAGAGAGAAAGCAAAGAAGAACGTTAGGAAAGGGAATAAGTGACGAAACAATAAATGTAAAAATGTTCTTCCCTGCAATCCACTCTGATCCTTCGCACTGAAGAACACTGACCGCGGCTTTGAGAGGTGAGGGAGTTAAATCCAGCAAAATAATACTCATGCAAAGGGTGAAAGAGAAAGAGAGAGAGAGAGAGAGAGAGAGAGAGAGAGAGAGAGAGAGAGAGAGAGAGAGAGAGAGAGAGAGAGAGAGACTGCATTGGTGCTAAATCCTCAAGCCAGTGATGAGCCCAAATAATTCTATCCAGGAGTCACGAAGAGGCTACGTTCGAACTCAGGTATTCTGAGGGGAAAAAACGTTGATACATTACACAGATTGGTAGAGAGAGAGAGAGAGAGAGAGAGAGAGAGAGAGAGAGAGAGAGAGAGAGAGAGAGAGAGAGAGAGAATTTCTTGATAAACACTAAGGCCACTGCGCCATCATATTAGCTCACACAAGAAATGGCTAAGCGTAACATGTTGAGCTGAGTGTATGTATGTATTTATGTATGTATGTGAGCATATATACATATACATATATATATATATATATATATATATATATATAGAGAGAGAGAGAGAGAGAGAGAGAGAGAGAGAGAGAGAGAGAGAGAGAGAGAGAGAGAGAGAGAGAGAGAGAATTATATAATTTTTTAGGAAAAAATCACTTAGCATTCATTTAAAACAGGTGGCAAATCCTTAACAGATAAATATAACACACACATAAACAAATAAAAAAGTTTATACATACAACCAACCCAAAACACATCCCTCACAAAGAAACCAATAATAAAAAAGAGAGAGAGAGAGAGAGAGAGAGAAAGCGGATAAAACCGCCCCAAAAGAAAACCTGTTAAAAAAAAAGCAAAGTAACTTGGTCCCCGCTAATAAACAAGTCATCAGAGCGGTGATATTTCGTACCCCAGATAGGGAAATTTGCATGCTAATGAAGTGCCACGACCGAAACCAGCAAGTCATTAGCGGCTGCATGTGGCTAATGTCGCGGTTTCAGCCGACGGAGGAAGGAAGGAAGAGGAATGTCACCTCCGCAAGGGGGGGGGGGGCTTCCTTCAGCGACTCCGTCGGTATGAATGCAGATGTGCTATATACGTAAGGAAAGGAGGTTAAGGAGGAAGTGTGATGGAAAGTAATAACAGACGGAACAGATGGAGGAGGAAGTAAAGAAGAAATAAGGAAGAGGAATGTCGCCTCCGCCAGGGAGGTTTCCTTCTGCGCCTCCTTCGGTATGAATGGAGATATAAAAGCGAGGAAAGGAGGAAAAGTGATGGAAAGCTATGGAACAGATGGATGGACTAATGTGGTTTCACCGACGGAGGAAGGCAGGAAGGAAGGAAGGCAGAGGAATGTCGCCTCCGCCAGGGCTCCCTACAGCGCCTCCTTCGGTATAAATGGGATGGAATGCAATGGCAGACAGAACAGATGGAAGAGGAAGGAAGGAAGGAAAAAGAATGTTGCCTCCATCAGGGTGGGTTCCCTTCAGCACATCTATCGGTATGAATGGAGATATGGTGTATAGTGACGAGAGGAGGAGGAGGAGGAGGAGGAGGAGGAGGAGGAGGAGGAGGAGGAGGAAAGCAAAGGCAGACAGAACAGATGGAAGAGGGACTCCTACATGTCTATACCTCCTCCTCCGGTACAAACTGCCACGGAAGAGGAGAGAGGGATGGATTATCATGAATTTGATGTTGGCAGAACCCAAAACAATATTTCATTTGTAATTATATACGAGGAGAATGTAATTACTAGAAGACATTTATTAATTATGTGAGAAAGATGGACTGTAGAATGACTGGCTGAACGTGCGTGAGATTGAAATTTACAGCAGCTTTTGGAATAATCGGAAATATGCGATGTAACATATCTCCGACGACTCAACGCAGAAATTTGTACACACAACAGACAAAGCGAACTAAAGCAGCCTCCTAGGTGGAGATAATAAGCTACTCATTGCAAAGATGGGAATAAAAGTTTCTCTACATCTACCGTATATCTAAAAAAAAAAAGCTCTATTTCGGATTAATATCGGAGGAAATCTCAGGAATAACAAACAGATCTGATAAACGAATGAGAGGAAGAACATTAAAATTATCAGTGAGAAGACAAATTGTTAAAGAAAGGACTACTAAGACACGTTAAAATATTTCACAATATCCTACACTATCGCATAAACGTACAGCATAATTAAATTGCACAATAAAGTAACCAAATACTGTGCTCTTTCACTCTAATGCCCGCACGACAAGGCTATGATAAGAAGACAAAGACTTCAAAAGACAAAGAGAGAGAGAGAGAGAGAGAGAGAGAGAGAGAGAGAGAGAGAGAGAGAGAGAGAGAGAGAGAGTTACCTGGAGCTCTACGTAAACAGATTAATGTACGTTGAAGACCAGACAACTACTTCAAAAATACCTCTAAGAGATTTTAGACCAAATTCATCACTTAAGACGTCTCGTAGATCAAGAGGGCACGACGTCCCCTTATTCCTAGCGCCTAAAAGGGGAGAGAAAAGAGGGGGGAGGGGGCCCTCCTCGTATCTTTGTCACTTCACCCCCTTGACCCCTCACTCAACCTTTCCTTTTTCCTCTCTCTCTCTCTCTCTCTCTCTCTCTCTCTCTCTCTCTCTCTCTCTCTCTCTCTCTCTTCCCATATAGCCCGTACTCCAAAGGGACATATCTTCATTAGGACTCCCCGTTCTACGAAAAACATGGTTGGGTGAAGAGACAAAATGATATATGGAAAAGTAAATAACAAAAAAACAGTAGTTTTTTAATAAATAAAAAACAGGAAGAGACAAAACGAAGAATATATAAATACATATACCAAAAAACCATTACATTATCCATTATATTATCATAAGCCTTACATATTTTGCATCATATTATGAAGTAGTCTGCAGCTACTCGCTAAACTTGGGTAAAATCTTAAAATCCCGTTTACCTTCTAAATTAATGGGGAAAAATGACGAACTCAACCACTTTTACTGTCAATTCATTAAACGGGAACTTTTGAAATAAAATCTCCGAGTGATTTTTTTCCAACAATTTTAAATTCATTTCCACCGCTACATGCTGTCATCTTAATGAGGCAGTTTGCGCTAATTTTTCTCCCCACACCAATTCTCTCTCTCTCTCTCTCTCTCTCTCTCTCTCTCATATATATATATATATATATATATATATATATATATATATATATATATATATATATATATATATATATATATACGCACTTTTGTACACGAGGATGGCAAAAACCTCAAAAGGTATGTTTAAAATATCTCTCTCTCTCTCTCTCTCTCTCTCTCTCTCTCTCTCTCTCTCTCTCTCTCTCTCATATATATATATATATATATATATATATATATATATATATATATATATATATATATATATATATATATATATATATATATATATATATATATATATATATATATATATTTATGCACTTACACAAGGAAAGCAAAATTAAAAAAATATTTTCAAAATTTGTATGTGGTAGAACTTGCTAAACATCTGTCGTGACAAAATATAAATTATTATTATTATTATTATTATTATTATTATTATTATTATTATTATTATACTAAGCACTATCCACGGCATCCTGCTAAAGAACAAGAAATGACAACAAGAACGTAGGAGATAACCTGTAACACAACATATCCGAAACAGCCACTGAAAAATCACTTGAAAATTTTCGGTTCCCTAATAATGCATAAAACATTCCCTCACATCCGAAGGCGAACCTTGAAAAATATTGTTTTCGTGTTTCGCCGATACGTCAGATGGCTTAAAAATACTGAAGAAACAAAAAAAAAAAAAAAAAACAAGAAAAATAAAAAAAGATAAAAATGAAACGAAGCCCCGAATATAAACACGCAATGGATTGCAGTAATCATTTATCATCCATCAAAGGAAAATGGTCGTCCGGCGATTTTAGAAGAATCCTTTTTCTTTCTTTTTTTATTATCATTTTTTTTTTAAAGGAGGAAGAAAATAGTAGAGAATTTACGCACATACGTGGTAGAAGAAAGGAGAACAATGAAGGATAAAGACATAAGTAGAGGGCAGATAAAGAAGAATAGAGAGGAAATAAGACGGGAACGATATTTGAGAAAACTGAAATTTGAAGACAGATAAAGGGAATATGGCGATAGGAAAAGGTGATAAAGATTACCGATAAAGGAAGGATGAAGATATCTATAAGATGTATAAAGGGGTGAAAGAGCGACCGATAAATGGAAATAAGTGGTACAGGAGGCCAGATAAAAAGGGAGAAGGCAGTTAAAAAAAATGAATGGATAATTTAAAAAAAAAATGGATAATTTTAAAAGGAGGTGAGGAAGATGGATGACTACAAAAATAATAAATATGGGAAAAATATACGACGATAAACGGGAAGAAGAAAGGTTTAAGAGAGAGAGAGAGAGAGAGAGAGAGAGAGAGAGAGAGAGAGAGAGAGAGAGAGAGAGAGAGAGCTGCTCTTCCATAAAGCAACAAAGAGAGTCCATTATGCTAATTCACTTTTCATAAGGAGCTGTTCCCAACATTCCAAATTGTTACATAGTTTGTCCAAGTTCCTTACAAACTTTCAAATAATTGACTGTTATTTTAGTTCGACTGGTTAAAGTTTCATTCCAAAAATCATTCGAACGCAAAACTTTTTTAGAAAATATTTGTAGCATAAAAGGAATCGATGTTTCGTAGAATCCTAAAAAAGTAGTTATTTTCCGTTCTTTTCGTAAAATGTTCTTGGCGAATTTATCGAAATATCTAAATTGTTTCTACGAAACTCTTCAAAGAATTTTCATATAATTTCTTATAATTTCCTTTGGGCTTTTACTAGAAACTAATTCAATAGTTTCTAAATACATCATGTCGACGTCAACGATTTTTTGAAATTTTTAGTTTTCTATAAAAAAAAACTATTGTGCCGGCTTTGTCTATCCATCCGCACTTTTTCTGTCCGCCCTCAGATCTTAAAAACTACTGAGGCTAGAGGGCTGCAAATTGGTATGCTGATCATCCACCCACTAATCATCAAACATACCAAATTGCAGCCCTCTAGCCTCAGTAGTTTTTATTTTATTTTAGGTTAAAGTTAGCCATAATCGTGTTTCTGGCAACGATATAGGCCAGGCCACCACCGGGCCATGGTTAAAGTTTCGTGGGCCGCGGCCCATACAGCATTACTGTACACCGATACCATCGAAAGGCAGATCTATTTTCAGTCCCATGATTGTTCGCTAAACAGAAAACTCGACTGCGCCGGAGAACCTTCGGCGCATTTTTTACGTGTTATTTATTGTAACTAATTACAATTCATTTCTTTCTCACTCCCTTATTACAATAATTGTTAAAAATTTTAAAAAATAATTGAAATACTACTTGTAAAAGACTCCCATACGTAGCAAATGTTCACTAATGTCTCCTCTTAAAAGAAATAATTTCCTCATATCCATCACTCATCGGATTCTTGATTAAATACTCGAAATACCTGGAACATTCTTTTGTGCTCTCAAGGGTAATATTTTCTTTTTCAAGTCAACGTCAAAAATGAAGTTTATTCGGTGGACTGTTATTGATCCTGATCATGAAATTTTTTTTTTTTTTAACTTCTGCCCGAAGTGAATACCACATTGTCCCACGTGACATTTGGAAAATCGGGAACGCCTTCCTGGTTTTTCATGTGCTGACTAGAACAGAGAGAGAGAGAGAGAGAGAGAGAGAGAGAGAGAGAGAGAGAGAGAGAGAGAGAGAGAGAGAGCATATCCGATGGCATGTCTCAAATCGATAGGGAGAGAATTACCTCGTCGAGGTACTATCGTTTTTAATTAAGATAAAATGATCCAGAGAGAAAGGGAGAAAATTTAAAATAAAATCTATACTAACATCTTGCAAATATCTTCGATAAACTTCATCATTTAATTTACAAGAGAGAGAGAGAGAGAGAGAGAGAGAGAGAGAGAGAGAGAGAGAGAGAGAGAGAGAGAGAGAGAGAGACTTTTATATGATATTATTGATAATTACTTTCCCTATTCGATATCCAACGAAAAGAGCGAGCGCTTCATTTTTTCTCAACCGGAAACCCAGAGCACATAGTGATATATATATATAGATATATATATATATATATATATATATATATATATATATATATATATATATATATATATATGTGTGTGTGTGTGTGTGTGTGTGTGTGTATATATATGTATATATGTGTATATATATATATATATATATATATATATATATATATATATATATATATATATATATATATATATATATAACCATGCATGTTTTCTCTTTGAAAGGGCTGCCCAAAGTAAACGTAGTTGCCCTCTGTACTTCTCTTCCCTAGCTGAGGCACACCACATTTGCCCAACTACCACGTACTACCCACTGGACCATACTCGGCACCGACATCCATACAACATTATACATGCATATGTGCATAATATATTACATATATAATTAATGCATATATATATATACATACTTACATACATATATATAATGTACCTTTACTTCGTCGTACTGGAAACAGTCTCAATATGTCATGAAGTCAACCTTCGGAAACGATTTGCCTCGATGAAAATTTAAGCCAGGTACCGACGACTGGGTGGCTATTAGCCATGGATAAATGTCACATGAGCAGTAGGATAGAATACCGTGATTGTTAATTCACCGGTAAATTCTTCTTGAAATGTAAATGATTATTCAAGGTATGTCTGGTTTTAGGTAAGTGTGTGTATATATACACATATATATGTGTGTATACACATTTATAAACATACATATACATAGTTTGTATATGTATGAGAATTTGATTAAACCTTTTCCCCTCGGAGAGGATGGTGCCACAAGGGTATACCCTTCTGGCTTCTCGCCCAGTGATTAGGGATGGGTGTGCAAGACCTACGGCATTTCGTTGATCCCAGCAATGTACGATACCCATTTACGTCTGGGTGGACGGGTGGGGTGTACGCTGGTAGCAGTCCACGGACCAAAGAAGCATCCTTACGCCAAGTGTGTAAATACATGTATAGAAATTAAAAAAGTATAGAATATAATTAAGGATTTATATATAAAATACGACATATATCCTTATCTGCGGTCGTGTTTGCACGCTCATGACTGACAATCGATTACAGAGTGTGTGTGCGTGTGTGTGTGTGTGTGAGAGAGAGAGAGAGAGAGAGAGAGAGAGAGAGAGAGAGAGAGAGAGAGAGAGAGAGCATCCATCAAAACGACACCTGAGCCTTCAATATATCCCCTACCGAGAGCGGACGATTACAGAAGCATGTCATTAAAACCAGCTGAAGGTTTGAGCGTTTCATAACAGGTAGGCGTAAATAATGCGAAGATTAAAGGGGACTGTCACACTTCCATGACTGAACGAAGGTAATGCCTAGAGACAGAAGAGACGGAAATTAAAGAAATGGCATGAAATGTAAACAAAAAGGCAAGGTGAGTGGAGTAAAAAAAAAATGGAAATGAAAGAAATGGTAAGAAATGTAAACAAAAAGACAAGATGTATGGAGTAAAAAAAAACATAAGAAAAATTTCTTAGAAAAAAGGTAAGATATCTGTATAGAAACTAGTACGTTTAAGATAACACCACTAAAAAAAGTACAAAACAATGCACATAAAGCAATAGTAAATAACAATGAAAAATAAAAAAAGGTAATGTAGTTTTCCATTGGGTAATAAAGATGTTTACAAGCAAAAAATTATACATATTTATATATGTTTGCTATGTATAAATGTGTGTGTATATATATATATATATATATATATATATATATATATATATATATATATATATATATATATATATATATATATATATATATATATATATATATATATATATATTGTACATTAAGTAATGAGAAGGCAAAAATTCGTGTAATCTCGCAAAAGGGCTTCGAGGCACATCAGGGCGGATTTTACAACGTTCCGTAAGATAAAGCTTCTCCACATGCAAACGAGTTCTGAATATAATCTTGACATATATATATATCACGTCATCCATAGCATTACGGAATCTTTAAACAATGACTCATAAATATTACTTATTCTAATAGGACAGTAATTACTTCCACAGGCTAATGATTTTTTCGGTCATCCTCTTAAGATATAATATATATGTATAGGGTGCGGCATAAGTAACGCCCTTTGTTTAAGTGGAACAAAATTAAAGTCTTTTTGATTATCCTTTATTTTTTCGAACATGAATGTATTGCCACAGGTTAATAGATTAATATAATATATTAACAAAATTAATATAATGCTTATTCGGTTTAATAATGTTCAATACAAATACTAATTGCTAACTCTGCAGAAAGACGCCTACTGGATTTTTGAGGAGAACGCAGCAACGATTCTTGTAGTGCATTGGACTTTTCTAAGCTTGTTGCAACAGCTGGCATACCCGCTCTTTGAGCATCACTTACACTTCCTGTGGATTCAAATTTTCTAATCAAGCTTGTGATATTTCGGCTTTGCACCCTTGGGATGTTAAATTCAGCTGATAACAATCTTGCGGTTTTATCACCATTTTTATTGTTTTGATAGTACAATTGAATTGCTTTTACTCTCTGTTCCTTTGTTAATCTCATGGTTGTAGAAAATATCTGAAAAAATGAAGATTTAGCAAATTAATTAAAGAAAATATACATTATAAGATATAAAATTAAAAAGGACGTTACTTATGCTGCACCCTGTATATATATATATATATATATATATATATATATATATATATATATATATATATATATATATATATATATATATATATATATACTGTATATATACAACCTATATATACATATATATATTTATATATACATATATATATAAATATATATAAGTATATAACTTACATACATACATACATACATTTATATATATATATATATATATATATATATATATATATATATATATATATATATATATAAATAAAATATATATAAAAGTACGTAAGAATTTCGAAAGAATATTTTTCTTATTAGGCCTAAGAGAAATCTAGTAACGAGGCCTATGATAAATGACGAAGAAGAAACAAGAGGCCTACGGAGTCTTGCATGTCCAGTTTGCGTGTCTCGAGTCAACTCACGGACCAAAATACATCTATTTCTCAGACCCCAGTTATATTAATTGCACGTCATCTAACTGAAACGTATCATTTACTATTTTCTTGGGTGGTCTGTGGTACAGACAAGAGTTCGATGTTAACGATAAACTTCCAAAACCAAGAGCACTTGAATGGAACATAGAACAATAATTTGAGGCTGCGATTGAAGAGTGGTTGATGAATACTCATAGTTTAACATTCAAAAAGACATATGTTTATGCAGACCAAGCTGCAATGCTCACCCACTCATTAAGCGAGCCTCATAAAATATGATAACCATGTGTGTGAAAGAAGAAAATAAATAACTGAGCAAAAAACACTACATTAAAAATGGCAATAAGAGTGATATAAATTAAGAAAAATTCTTAATTAACATAGGCTAAGATATATGACATAATAACTTTAAAACTTGACGATCTCGCAATGAGTAGTTTTTGACGATCCTTACAAAAAGTTCACAGGAACTATCTGTGTCCATTGTCCATCAACGGAAAACTAGTCCATTGTAAAACAGTAAATTTGGGAAAAACCATCACCTTGCAAATGATTATTCCTCGACTGCGTAATATATCCCATCAAATAAAACACTTCTAAAAAATAACATACATAAACAGAAGTAATTATTATGATCTTTTCTGTCTTTCCAGATAAGCGACGTAAATTTCAGGACGCCACTGAAACGAGATCTCCCAGAAGCACTGACAAATTGCCATGACTGGAGTCCTGTTTGCAGATTAGGTCCTTTCCAGTTCCAGGTCTGTTTCCAGGAATTGCTGGCAAAATTTATCATTCTTCTAGAATCAATGAGAGCCCACATTCTATAATGTCTATTTGCACCGAAATCATTTGCTTTTAATCAGTCTTATGGACAGCATGAATAGCAAAATTTCGCCATCTCTTTAGCATGCAGAACTCGTAGTCATTCTTACTCTCTCTCTCTCTCTCTCTCTCTCTCTCTCTCTCTCTCTCTCTCTCTCTCTCTCTCTCTCTCTCTCTCTCTCACACACACACACACACAGACAAACAAGATCTACTTACTTTCGTAAAGAACTGACAGGTTATAATATATATATATATATTATATATATATATATATATATATATATATATATATATATATATATATAGATACATATATAATATATATATACCTGTATATATATACATATACTGTATATACATACATACATATATATATATATATATATATATATAGAGAGAGAGAGAGAGAGAGAGAGAGAGAGAGAGAGAGAGAGAGAGAGAGAGAGAGAGAGAGAGAGAATGAAATCCTTGCATTTTAAAACAATAGGCTTGAAAAAAAAACAATACTTCGTTAAAGCAAACACCATTAAAAGTAATATACCCATACAAAAATATTAAAACCAATACAGCCGCACAAACACCAACCATTATAATAATTCTCCACCTCCTGAATAATAATAAATAATAACCCTTGTCTCTCAGGATGAGCGACGTAAATTTCAGCACACCACTGGAACGAGAACTCCCAGAAGCACTGCCAAATTACCATGACTGAAGTCCTGTTTGCAGATTAGGTCGTTTCCAGTTCCAGGTCTGTTTCCAGGAATTCCAGGCAAAAGTTTCCATTATCCTGGAATCAATGAGGGCTCATATTCCGTAATGATTATTTGCACCGAAATCATCTGCTTTTAATGAGACTTATGAACCGCATGAATGGTAAAATTTCGACATCTCTTTAGCATGCGGAATGCTTAGTCGTTTTTGTTATTGCGTGGTGCCAGCTCTCTCTCTCTCTCTCTCTCTCTCTCTCTCTCTCTCTCTCTCTCTCTCTCTCTCTCATACACATATCCAGAAGAACTACTTATTTTCGTAAATAGTTTACACAAACATATTTATAATATATATATATATATATATATATATATATATATATATATATACATACTCATATATATATAATATATATATAAATATACACTCTATATATATATATATATATATATATATATATATATATATATAAATATGCACTGTATATATATATATATATATATATATATATATATATATATATATATATATATATATATAATAATGTGTGTGTGTGTGTGTGTGTGTGTGTATTATTCAGCAGTTTCCTTAACGGAGGATAGTTTCAGAGATAAAGGAATACAATGCTCACCGATAAATTATCTGTGGTTGCTCAATCGTTGATGGAAACGTGAAAAAACTCAGCAGCGTTAGCCTCGTCATACACCTACACATTAGGCTCATCAGCATTGCATCAAAACTCCTGCCATTTCAAACGCAGTGTGTGCTATTCAACCATTTCCTTATGAGCACTTGTTCTTCATTGGAAGGGTGGGTAGAGCTCTCGGTCAGCACGCTGTTGGCCCAGCGTTCGACTCTCCGACCGGCCAATGAAGAATTAGAAGAATTTATTTCTGGTGATAGAAATTCATTTTTCGTCACAATGTGGTTCGGATTCCACAATAAGCTGTAGGTCCCGTTGCTAGGTAACCAGTTGGTTCTTAGCCACGTAAAATAAGTCTAATCCTTCGGGCCAGCCCTAGGAGAGCTGTTAATCAGCTCAGTGGTCTGGTTAAACTAAGACATACTTAACTTGTAAGTACTCTCTTACTAACTTGAAATTAAAGCCCTTCCGCTCTTATACCTCTTTGGATACGTCTATACAGCCATTTCTACGTTTTTCTCTCACACCAGATACGTCTTTTACCACCGTATCGTGCTCCATTCTTTTCACATGACCGAATCATCTCAAAGTAACCTGATCTAACCTTTGACCTAACTTGACCTTTTCACTATTTCTTCCACGCATCTCCACATTACAAGTTTTCAGATCTTCCTGTCTCATATATACGTACAGTTGCCTTCATGTACCCTGTAAATAGTCATTTTGTTAAGGAATATGAATTCGTGTCACCATAAGCCATTAATGGGGAAAAAAGTGAGCTGATGACTCTACGGCAAAGGCAAAAAAAAAATAAATAATAATTAAGCATGCCACTCTTTCAATCAAGCATTTTTGGCAGACTCATTAATACGACCCAGCATAATTTGCAGATCGCAATTCTTGGAACTTGTTTCGCGCGAGCACACACACACACACACACACACACACACACACACACACACACACACACACACACACACACACACCTTTCTGTCTCATTAACGGGAGGCAATCTCGCTGACAGCATTCTAGGCGCCACAGGTGAGTTTCATAGCCATCCAAACGAACGACTCATGTCAAAAGTCAATTAGCTCATTGGGTAATTGAATTATGTACTGCAGTTCTTCCCTCAGAATGGTTTTTTTGGCTAGTGAGTCAGGAAATTTCCTTTTTTTTATTTTGTATAATATATATATATATATATATATATATATATATATATATATATATATTTATATATACACTGCATATACAGATATATACATGCAAACATATAAAATTTGTTTTGCAGCTTATAAAATAATAAAGGTAATATTTAGAAAAGTTTGGTAGCACTTTTGTTATTTATGTGACAAAAAGCTTCCGGCATTACAGTGATATTGGAAAATATACTATTCCAAATATTTGAAATACCGACTTGTTTTCAGTGTTATGTCATAAACTTATAACAATGTTTTTGTATAGTTAGAAAATCAGAATAATACTTCTTCGCTTCATTATCAAATAAACAAATTATATAAAAATACAGTAAAATACACACCTGCTAATAAATGACAACAGAAAAATCTATTAACATTTTGAATTTGTATCAAACATATTAAAATACATTATAATAAACAAACTACGGTATTATTGAAAACACGCAACTCAACAGCTGCTGATCATCAGATCTCCACTTTCCAAGAGAGAGAGAGAGAGAGAGAGAGAGAGAGGAAACGTGAGCAAGAGTGGAGAGAGAATGAAATAAAGGTAGCCATAATTTACATTGTACTTAAAATCCTTTTCTGTTTTATAAAGAAAACCCTGCTTTACAAAATACTGATTAAGCGTACTTAATGAATAATTTCTTTTAAATGCAACATGTTCTAGCTGGCTTCAATGACCCAATATTTCCTCTCAAAATGCATCCCCCGATATAAATGTTTGTATGGTAACTAACGAATTTTATTTAAAACCATAAATAATAATAAAAAATAGAGACTAAGTAAATTAGAAATGATACAATTATCAATGACAAATAAGCGAATAACAATGACACTAGTATTATTGATATTATAAATAAAGGTTATTACTGATATTATCAATAAAAATTTCCTAACACAGTTTATAAATAACAACCTAATTACTTGGTTACTAAATTAAAATCAAATGTGTCTGCGTACGTGACAAAAACAAAATTCTGAACGAACACAAAACTTTGCCTATCCAATTCACGATCCAGTCTGTGGTCACCCAAAGCGGCTAAAAACAATCCAGGGCGAGCAAGAACGCCCAAAAGGGAACTTTTACGTCAGCCATAACTGCAAAAGTGATAGCCAGGAAGCATTAGATGGAAAAATACGGCTCCAAAACAACTAGGAGGCGAAGGGCTGACATACATAACTGATCCAACTATTTACCTTCGGTCCGGAGAGAACTGCGTCCCACACTGCAAGTTTGCATTTATGGAACGCCGACATGCAACGCCAGAGTAATTAAAAGTGACCACAGCCCCACTTTTATCACGGGACGTCCAAGCATTGAAGAGGGGAAAGAAAGATGAAAGAAAAACCTGAACGATATTGAGCTTAGTGGCTAAACTGCATGCGAAAAAGATTCGTTAAAACCAAAGAAATACTGAAGATATTTAGCTTGATGACTAAATAATATGCGAAGAAATTCTTTAAAACCAAAGAAATACTGAAGAAAGCTATTGAGCTTAGTGACTAAACAGTATGCAAAAGGAATTATTTAAAACCAAAGAAATACTAAAGAAGGATATTGAGCTTAGTGACTAAACAGTATGCAACAGAAATTATTCAAAACCAAAGAAATACTGAAGAAAGATATTGATTGAGCTTAGTGACTATACAATATACGAAAGAAATTCTTTCAAACACACGAAACACTGAAGAAAAATATTGACCTTAGTGACTACGCAGCATGCAAAAGAAATTCTTTAAAACCAAACAAACACTGAAGAAAGAGACATTGAACTTAGTGACTAAACAGTATGAAAAAGAAATCCTTTAAAATCAAAGGAATACTGGAGAACGCTACTGAGCTCAGTGACCAAAGAAATGCTGAAGGTTAGCCACAGACATTTTACAAAATCCTCACGCCATGAAGCTTCAAGAAAATGAGCAGACACGCGAAGAATTTCACAAATACGACGACGATTTAGAAAAAGAACCACTAACTGACACATTACTTCTTGAGCTCACTGCACCCCGGAGCAATTTCCCCCTCACGGGGGGAAACATATGTCACACAATTGCCCTTTACTCGAATTCTTCCTCTCCCACCCACCCCCAACCCTTAACCCCGCCAATACGCTTATCGATTTATTTTAATTTTTCCCTCCACCCATTCTGCACTCACCATTAATCCCCCCATTCATGACGGTACTGTCTGTTTGTCTGCCCCCCCCCCACCCCCCTCCCGTCTTTAGACCCATTACCTGTCTCTCTCTCTCTCTCTCTCTCTCTCTCTCTCTCTCTCTCTCTCTCTCTCTCTCTCTCTCTTTTGTCTTATGGCCATTTCTGTTCCTGTCTCCTTCTCCCTCGACTATTATCCGTATGGGTTTTCTGTCTCGCCCTGTCATTCGTCTTCCCTTCTCCCTCCCTCCACCCCCACCTCTTAATGGTCTCCGCCACTCTCGCTAGAACAAGGGCATCCTTTAAAACGACGAAGAGAGAGAGAGAGAGAGAGAGAGAGAGAGAGAGAGAGAGAGAGAGAGAGAGAGAGAGAGAGATTTTATGAATAACAGAGAAGGACAAGAGAGAGAGAGAGAGAGAGAGAGAGAGAGAGAGAGAGAGAGAGAGAGAGAGAGAGAGATTTTATGAATGACAAGAAGAGAAGGACGCATTAGAGAGAGAGAGAGAGAGATTTTATGAATGACAAGAAGAGAAGGACGCATTAGAGAGAGAGAGAGAGAGAGAGAGAGAGAGAGAGAGAGAGAGAGAGAAATTAATTGGGCGGGGAGAGATTAATTGACCCGGGAGAGAGAGAGAGAGAGAGAGAGAGAGAGAGAGAGAGAGAGAGAGAGAGAGGTCCATTTTCTTGATTATATGGTATTTTTATTGCCCTCCAATGAATGAACGAGCAAAAAGGGCTTTTATGCGAATTTCATTTTTTCTCAATTTGTACGTTGCCATTATCACTGATTTATCTCGATTGAATGAAATGCTCTCTCTCTCTCTCTCTCTCTCTCTCTCTCTCTCTCTCTCTCTCTCTCTCTCTCTCTCTCGGGAGCTTATTACCCACCGGCGCAGAAAGTTTCAAAATCCAAACACCGCTTTGTTTTTAAGCACAGTTAATAAACTGGTTCTAAATATGTGCATAATAATAATAATAATAATAATAATAATAATAATAATAATAATATATTTAAGATCCACACTAACAAACACTTAACGGAGCACTAAGACTAGTTGTGAATTATTAGACCAAAATTAATAATAATAATAATAATAATAATAATAATAATAATAATAATAATAATAATAATAATAATAAAAAACTGGTATCAAGCAATACTTGTAAAGAGCACACTAAAAGCAAAACAAATGAAGAAACTTTACTAGGCAACTTCAGGTACAGAGAGATACATGACGCCACAGAACCATGAATATGCTCCCCGTATTACGTTACCTAAATTAAATTAACTGAGTAATGTTATTCACTAACAAAATACGAAGAATAAGCAGAAAACAGGAAAACGAACAACAGAGACTTGGTCAGAATGGGGAGATGGATTCTGAGAGAGAGAGAGAGAGAGAGAGAGAGAGAGAGAGAGAGAGAGAGAGAGAGAGAGAGAGAGAGAGAATTAATTTTTAAATACTGGATCCTGATTGGAAATTTTTCGAGAGGCAGGGAGAGATTTAAAAAAAAAAATCTTTTAAAAACATATTTCCAAACTCACAGATGTACCACTAAATCTACGTAATGAAAGTTATATTCCTCTATTGGTACTGAGGCCCACATGGTACTGAAAGAAAATACTGAGAGAGAGAGAGAGAGAGAGAGAGAGAGAGAGAGAGAGAGAGAGAGAGAGAGAGAGGAGGCCCAAATGGTACTGAAAGAAAATACTGAGAGAGAGAGAGAGAGAGAGAGAGAGAGAGAGAGAGAGAGAGAGAGAGAGAGAGAGAGAGAGAGAGAGAATATGTTTCAACGTCTTTATAACATACGCAACAAGTATTGCATTCGTCTTGGAGTATCTGTTATAACAAGGTCTCCTTCGTCATGACCGACACCTTTGTAAAATGTAAATAGACGCATTTGAGTTCGAATAATACAATCTTCTGATGTGTCATTCACCAAAAGTGAATAATGCTCACCGGCACAAGGTCTGTGAAAGAAGTCTGTAATTCGCTTTGATATCTTTGCCATTGTCTATATATATATATATATATATATATATATATATATATATATATATATATATATATATATATATATATATATATATGTATGTGTGTGTGTGTATGCATGTATGTAAATAATATAAGTATATGTGCATATATATATATATATATATATATATATATATATATATATATATATATATATATATATATATATATATATGACTTTTTTATCACATCACCGTGATTCATGTTCAATCAGTAAGCTACAAACATCCTTTAATATCCAATTCGCTCTACCTCGGAAATAATATATTTTCATATATGTTACCGAAGGAAATTTTAGTTGATAATAAATTCGTCGTCTCGTGGGCTCGAACCAGCGAAGACAAGAACTCAGGACTACAGTGGACGCATTTTTGAATTTATTATCAACTAAAAAATTCCCCTTCGGTAACATATATGAAAATATATTATTTCCGAGGTAGAGCGAATTGGATATTAAAGGACGTTTGTAGCTTACTGATATATATATATATATATATATATATATATATATATATATATATATATATATATATATATATATATATATATATATATAAATATCTGACGATAATAATGAAAGGATAATTATGATTTGATTAAGAGTCACATCTTGGCGAGAGTCACTGAGAAGCTTAAATGAACCACATTGTTGTAGTTTTGTTTAGCAGTGGGCAAAACAATCCTTAGTATTGCAGCTGTGGTCCCTACCATGACAAATATAAATAACGAGAAATTACCAATAAGAAAAGCTATTACTGATTCTAATCTTTTAAAGTATTACTGGCACTACCTCTACCAAGATTTAAAATAACAATCTTAATATTTTTCCTATAGCTTTGTAACCGCATTACTGTCACAATCATGAACAACCGCACCAAGCATACCCATTATTATTATCGTCATCATTACCATACCCGAAATATTATCATCGTCATCATTACCACACCCGAAAAACAGCCATCCTTCTCCTCTCCCACAGAGCGAGAAAGACTTCGGACTCACTCCTTTTTTCTCTCCTCCTTTTTCAAAGGAGGAAAAGAAAGGCAGGGTGTGAAGCCCGGCGTTACTAAGTGTCACTCTGCCTAACAAAGTGTGACCACACGTGACGGGGGCCTTTGCACCCGACAGGCAAGAGAGACTGGGTCGAAATTAAGAAGAGAGAGAGAGAGGGAGCGAGATGGCAGTAATGATATGTTTACGCCTTGAGAGAAGAAGAAGAAGAAGAAGAAGAAGAAGAAGAAGAAGAAGAAGAAGAAGAAGAAGAAGAAGAAGAAGAAGAAGAATAAAAGTAGTAGTTTGTTAAGACAAAGAAAGAAAGGAGGGGTCAAGGAGAGAGGCTGAATAGTACATCAGTAAGTAATATATTTGTATATATAAATTCTCAATAACAAAAAGGCTTATGATTTTTTTTTATATTACAAGTAGCCTTATCTATATTGCATGTTTACCTAGTTCTCCACCACTTCTTTATGGTAACTATGACCGTTATTACTTCTAATAAAATGTACACTCCGCCTGACTAATTACTTCCACTGATGGCCACCGGCTAAGGACAAACACACACGCACACACACATGTATGTGAGTGTGTGTATATATATATATATATATATATATATATATATATATAATGTATGTATGTATATATATACATATATAGATATGCATTATATATATATGTGTGTGTGTATGGAGAGAGAGAGAGAGAGAGAGACGGTTCGCTTAAAGAGGGTCGTTTGACAAGTGGTCTCCGATCCTAGAAGTAATCCCATCTTTAGACGGAACGATCTCGTCATACGCAGTATCTCTCTCTCTCTCTCTCTCTCTCTCTCTCTCTCTCTCTCTCTCTCTCTCTCTTGTTCCAATATGACTCTACTTCCGTCTCTTTTTAATGATGGCGATGATAAGGGCAAACGAGAGAGAGAGAGAGAGAGAGAGAGAGAGAGAGAGAGAGAGAGAGAGAGAGAGAGAGAGAGAGAGAGGGGGGGGGGAGAACTTTAGTTCTATACATAGCGCGGCAAGAGTCGACTTGTAGTAATATCAACGCTTACTGGAGGGAAAACTTTAAAATAGCTTTCTTATATTTATTTAAATTTACTCGCTTAAATGACAGCTTTTTTTTTTTCAGAAAATCAGTATAATTGGCAAAACTTTTCATTACGCATCCCGGTGCCTATTATGAAAAGACCTAAATTTCTATTTACTTTACCACAATTATGTAGGAAGATTTTGTACAATTTATTTCTATTATCAAGCAAAATTCTTATCATTCTCAGATGCGTATTTTGTAAATAAATCACTGACACAAAGTACATGGACAAGTAAGTTCAGTCTTCTAAGGCTCAAAAACTTACATAAGTCACACAGAGAGAGAGAGAGAGAGAGAGAGAGAGAGAGAGAGAGAGGGAGAGAGAGAGAGAGAGAGAGAGAGAGAGATCCATAAATGCCATATTTCTCTATGAGGCAAAATAAAGGATTACTATATACTGTACCATGGGTATATCTACAGAGAGAGAGAGAGAGAGAGAGAGAGAGAGAGAGAGAGAGAGAGAGAGAGAGAAGAGAGAGAGAGAGGCTAAGGAATTGGAAGCATATTCCCTAGAGTGAGAGAGAGAGAAAGAGAGAGAGAGAAAGCGAGAGAGACCTCCATATATGCCATATTTCTCTATTAAGCAAGAGAAAAGATTGTTATACACTATATCATGGGTCTCTTTATCTAGAGAGAGAGAGAGAGAGAGAGAGAGAGAGAGAGAGAGAGAGAGAGAAAAAGAATTTCTTATAGAATGCTGCATTTTTAAATTTTTTGACAAATAAAAAATTTATATATAATAACCCGAAATTAAGATATGCTGGAGAAAAGCGTAAAGCAGAATATTTAATCTGAATTAAATGCATAGCAAATACAAAATAATGAACAAAAGCAGAGCGTTTGAAGTTGACAGTGAAAACCCCACTTCCAATTAAGAATCAACATTCTTAACACTGTCAGACAGATGATTCCAAAATTTGACGATAAACAGCTCTAAAACTTCCGGGAAGCAAATTCCTGAGATGTATGCTAATATTTGCACCAGCCGCGGTTTTTTTGCCATGCCCCTAGAACAGGTTAGGTTAAGTTAAGTTCAGTTTGGCACGACTTCAGACGTAACTTGGGCGTGGGAAACATAATGAGATTATTTTCAAGGAAATTCTATGGTTAGTGTTTAAGATATGGCGTCCCGCTTTTCCAGGAAAAGGTCCCGGCACTCGGTTACATCTCGGGAAAATGCTTCCGGGTACTGTGCACTGGGACATTGTGGCGCCTGTACACAGTGAAGATTCAAACGCTCTAGAGGACGAGCAGCACAGGCACTAGGGACAGGAGACGTTTCCTAATCAAATGGAGTTTGAGCTCTGTTCGAAATTATGTAAACAGAGAAGAATAAGGAAAGAATAACAAATACAGCAACATAAATATAATTCTATAAAGCCTTCTACCAAGTACCAAACATCATTTGTACACGATCTAGAGCAGCATGCATAATTAGCGACCAAACGTTGGCATCAATAGAGAACCCTCTCATTCCTTTCATTCTTCATTTTCACAAGATGAATAATGTACAACAGAAGAGGATACCAAACGAAGCGGGGGAGGGTAAGCGGTAACCAGGTATTAATAAATCCTTTAATTACATCCGCCCTAACATCAGGTTTCAGCAGAAAAAAAAACAGATTGCATTACAAGGATTAATGCAATACAAACTGGCTTAGTGACAGATCAAAGGAGTGGTTAATGACCCGTGGGGCATAATTGCCGAGTGTTCTGGAAACACCTTTTTAGATGGGTTTCAAGAAGCCGTCCCTGTTTCTCTCCATCCTGGAGGTTTCTTGGACGAAACTTCGCTGGAACCGCCCTAGTGAATTTCATAGTGAGGCCGACAATGGCACTCTGAAGATGATAGTAAGAGCTGTCGTAAGCTAAGAGGAATATTGTGTAAAGTCTTCTTTGTAAAAATGTGTGAACGTCAAGAAGAAATTAGAAACACAAATTTCACTTAATGGGTCTTTTCTTCCTATTAATAATAACGTAACTAAATATGATCCATATCAGAGGTCTAGAGATACTGTATCTTTATTTAATAACGATAATAAGAACATCATTGGCGGTCACAACTTATTAAAACGAATACAATTCTTCGTTTTTTAACGTGCTTTTTTATAATAAATAAATTCAAAAGAATAGTAATAGTAACAAGATTGAAACAACGATTGAAAAAAAATTTTTGTTTGTTTGTTTACAGTTCCTCCTTGAAGGATATGGTATTTAGATAGAATCCAGTACGTAAAAACTACCATTTTAAAACATTCGATAACGACCCTCTTAAAACACGAGAAAATTATGATTTGGTAACCCTTACATTCGTATTTTTGGGGAAACAGACCAGTACACAAATACATGCTTTGGTACAACATTCCAAACCTCCTTCTGGGAACACAAGGCTAGACGTAAATATAGTGATCCTGTATCAATTCAAGAATTCCTTCTGAGGAAAAATCCTGGATGTAAATACTTGTTGTTTGGGTAAGCATTCCAGAGATCCTTTTAAGAGATAGCAATGGATGTAACTACAATCCTCGATAGCCTGCTTCTGACGAAGTCCTATAAGCAAACACACAACCGATTATTACAGTGGTTCTCAACCTGGGGGGGCGCGGCCCCCTAGGGGGGCGTCAGCAATTTCCAGGGGAGGCGCGAGTCCTAGAGAAAATGTAAAAATTCTCTGATTCGTTATTCTCTTAACAAGAGTGAGGAACTAATATTCAGAAATTTATGAAAAAATGCAAAAGTATCGCCTTATAACGTTAGTTTCCTATAGTCAACTTCTCTAGTTAGACTCGTTGGGCTTAAGAATAAAAACTCCCTTTCTGTCTCTCTCTTTAGTTTTCATTTTCCTTTAAATCTGGGAGGGGATTTTACTCACAGATGCAAGGGGGTAGGGGCGTGGAGGGCAGGACCAACTCTCAGAGGGGGCGTGGTAATAAAAAGGTTAAGAACCACTGGATTAATAAGAGCACCTAAGAGCACCAAACATTAAGCAGGCTTTGCAAAGGGAATACCTTTCAGCTAACAAACCTCTACTGCTGACGGCGTTGATGTCAGATGTCACATGAAAACTGATGCCAGGAGTTCTTATAAAATACGAAGCTTTTATGTGTATTACGTAATTCTCGTTCCTAGAACCATTACTTTCTAGCTCTGTAAATGAAGAACGAAGCTGATTCCAGGAATCTTGGAACGTACTCTTCTTTAAAACTGCAGTAAAATTAATTATGAATATGCAGTGTACACCCAACTACGAATACGCAGCGTTTTAAAAATGCGTTTAAGGTAGCTGCCGCGAAAAGAAAAAAACAACGCTTAAGAAAAATTACAATAAACAAGAAGCTAGTTGCATTAAAGTATACAAAAATAGTATGGATAAAATTAGAAACTCACAAGCACAAAAACAACACACGAACATACAAACCAAACCCAACTGACTTGGACCCAGGAGGTAGCTTCATAAAATTATGAAAAAAAAAAACATATGGACATAATAAGAACCGCACCAGCACAAAAACAAACACACGAACATACCAACCAAAACCCATCTGACTCTGGCTCACTTTTGAATGATGATCCTCGCCGCTATAAATTGGTCGAATGTGAGGCCATTAAAACGTGACAGACTGATGTATGTTCAGACCCACCTGATATCTCCGGCACTTTCAATTTCCCCCCCACCCTTAATTCCATCCTTACAACTCCATTTAAAAGAATCTCGTTACGCAATCACCCTTTAAGTACCCCATTAAATTGCCATTCAGAAGCCATTTCCTGTCTGGGAGGTGAGAATCATATTCAGATTCACACTACTACACTTCAAAAGTTTAAATTTAAAAGGATTAAAATGTTGAAATAACGAAGTATTCAAAATTGTAAATTTAAAATGATTCAGCATATGCAATTAGAAAGGATTGAAAATTTTATTTTCAAGTCCAAAAGATACAAAATGTGCAATTTCAAAGGATTCACAGCGTGCAATTTTAAAGGATTCAAAATTTTGAGCTATAAAGATTTCAAAATTCGAAATTACATATGATTCAAAATTTGCAATTAGTATTAGAAATTTGCTACTTCAATGGGTTCAAAATTTGCAGTTACAAAGGATTCAAAATTTGTGATTGCAAAGGATTAAAAATTTGCAGTTCCAAAGGATTAAAAATGTGCAACTTCGAAGGATTCGAAGTTTGCCATTTCAAAAGATTCAAAATTTTCAATTTTAAAGGCTTCAAAATTTCTAGTTTTAAAGGATTAAAAATTTGCATTTACAAAGGATTCGGAATCATAAATTTCAATCGATTCGTAATTTGAAATTATAAAGGATTCAGAATTGTAGTTTCAAAAGATTAAAGATTTGCGATTTCCAAACGTTCAAAATTTGTAATTTCAGGGGGTTAAAAATGTGAAATCTCAAAGGATTCAAAATTTGAAATTACAAAGATTTCAAAATTAAAAATTTCAAAGGATTCAAAATTTGACATTACAAAGATTTCAAAATTTAAAATTTCGAAGGATTCAAAATTTGCGATTGCAAAAGGTTCAAAATCTTTAATTTCAAGGGGTTAAAAATTTGCAATCTGAAAGGATTCAAAATTCGAAATTACGAATGCTTCATAATGTACAATTTTCAAGGATTCGAACTATGCAATTCAAGGGATTCAAAGTTTGCAATTTCAAAGGATTCAAAATCTACAATTTCAAAGGATTCTAAATTTGAGATAACAAAGGATTCAAAACTGCAGTCTGAAAGGACTCAAATTTTGTAATTTAAAAGGATTCAAAATTTGCAAAGTCAAAGGATTCAAAATTTGAAGTTGGAAAGGAATAAAACTTTCACTTCCAAAGGATAACTATGACCGTCCAACAATTTTCACTTCATGCGAAATGTCAGTGCAGGTCTTACAAAGTAAAACTAATTAGCAATGAGGAAAGATTGAAAGAGATGAAAAACCCAAGAAAAGAAAAATGATTTAACTTATTCTCTTTGTGCTCTTCCGAGAAAGTGTTTCGCAAAGGGAATACAGAAAACGAAAGTACGTTGGTGATAAAGAATGGAAAGCAACTAAACGTAACTTGAGCATTTCGAGTTTATATTAACACCAAAGAACCAGTTTTAGAGGCAGTATCTGAGTCAAGTTTTGTTTCACATGATAAATCTATTATAATCTGTGATGTCATGTCAAATGCACTATGAAACAGCGTATAATCAAGGCCACCGAAAATAGAGATCTCTTTCGGTGATCTCTGCATAATACTGCATGAGCCGTGGTCCATGAAACTTTAACAACGGCCGGGTGGTGGCATATCCTATATCGTTACCAGAAGCACGATTATGGCTAACTTTAACCTTAAATGAAATAAAAACTAATGAGGTTAGAGGGCTGCAACTTTGCAATTTGGTATGTTTGATGACTGGAGGGTGGATGATCGACATACCAATTCGCAGCCCTCTAGCCTCAGTAGTTTGTAAGATCTGAGAGCGGACAGAAAAAGTGAGGACAGAAAAAGTGTGGACAGAATAAAGTGCCGACGGACAGCCAAAGCCAACACAATAGTTTTCTTTTACGGAAAATTAAAAACAAAACATAAAATAAAACAAAGAAAAAAAATTCAATTCTTGAATTCATACTAAGAAGACAACTGATATAAATTCACTTTATCAGCACCTTTATTCACCCCATATATTAACAATAATTAATTTAGTGCATGATAAAATGTCTTAAAATTATCCACTGCAGCAGTGTTGAGGTGCAAATCTCAAAAATATTCACTTTTCTGAATTTTTAATTCTACAGAAGACAGCAACGTGTAGTTATGTGGGTTAGGTTGCTAGCAAATTACTAATACGCGCTTGGGGGAAGGAAAACTACCAATGAAAAAAATAACAGGTACAAGCTCACGCGCATGCGCCTCCGACCACACACACATTTTATATATATATATATATATATATATATATATATATATATATATATATATTATATATATATATATATATTATATATATATAACATACAAATATTGAACATTGATATCCAACATAAGAACCGCCAACGCTCCCAGTACATTACGGAAATCGGGACCCCTCATCGCCGTAATTGAACCCTGAGAATATCTGGAGAGCATCTCTGGGTCCATTATCGTTAACAAGTCATTAATGTATCAATTATCTCGAATCTTCTCTACGTGATGTTTCTTTCCTCCTTCCGTCTCTCCCGTTATCGAGACTTCATCGTTAGTTATCATCTTGTCGGTCATTAACTTTGCATTATCTCTCTCTCTCTCTCTCTCTCTCTCTCTCTCTCTCTCTGGGATAACGAAAAACTCTCATTATTCAAATTCTTCCCTCTTTCTCTCTTTGGCATAACAAAAAAATCTTCTCTCTCTCTCTCTCTCTCTCTCTCTCTCTCTCTCTCTCTCTCTCTCTCTCTCTCTCTATGGAAGTGTTTGTTGTAAGCGTTGCAACACTTGTCACCCTCTCTAATTGTATGCAAGGAGCTTTTTCAAACGCAAGACAGTATATTTGCTATCACATTACCAAACGTTCTCTCTCTCTCTCTCTCTCTCTCTCTCTCTCTCTCTCTCTCTGGAGAAAAGTAACAGTTGCTAAAAAAAAAACTCTATTTTCGTGACAGTCTTTTTATCTCTCTATCTTTCATTACCAGCGGTATAAAAAGATTCCATTCAGTCACCTCATTTTCAAAGTATCCCACACTTACGTCATCAAGTTACCGCCTACCATCCAGGTACTGTTGATCTCCCAGGTACCGCTTATCCTTCAGGTATCGCGTATCTTCCAGGTACCGCTTATCTTTCATGCACTACCTATCTTCCAGGTACCGCTTATCCTTAAAGAACTGCCTATCTCCCAGGTACTGCATATCTTCCAGGTACTGCATATCTTCCAGGTACCGCTTATCCTTCAGGTACTGCCTACCTTCCAGGTACCGCTTATCCTTAAAGAACTGCCTATCTCCCAGGTACTGCATATCTTCCAGGTACTGCATATCTTCCAGGTACCGCTTATCCTTCAGGTACTGCCTATCTTCCAGGTACCGCTTATCCTTCATGCACTGTCTTTCCACCAGGTACCGCTTATCCTTCAGGTACTGCCTATCTTCCAGGTACCGTCTATCCTCCAGGTACCGCATATCTTCCAAGTACCACTCATCTTGCAGCTACCTCAGATACTTCCTATCTTCCAAGTACCGTCTATCCTCCAAGTACCACTTATCTTTCAAGTACCACTCTTCTTGCAGCTACCCCTACCTTCCAAGTACCGTTTATCCTCCAGTTACCGCCTATTCTCCAGCTACCGTTTACCGTCCACGTGTCGCCTATCTTCCAGCTACCATCTATCCTCAAATTACCGCATGTCTGCCAACTACCGACTACTCTCCAGCTACCGCCCATCCTGCGGCTACCGCCTCTTATCCTTCCAAAGTATCCTCTCTTTTAAAACTATCCGTCATGCTTATCTCACTTGTCTCAGCTGCCTCATTAATCGGGCACTCGCTTATATATCTCGTTGAACCTCCAACGTGCTGTGTGAGAGCTCATCCATTCTCGGTACAAGAAGGTACATCTGTCCTACTGTTTTCCCAAAATTCGTAATTTCAGTAATTTATAAATAAAGTAATTTTATGGGATCTCATGAAATCTCCTTTATTCTTTGTAAACTAAATGAAAACGTTCCTACTTTCAGTAAATTATAATAATATTAATCATACGGTTTACGGTGAAATCACAGATATTCTTCGTAAGCTAAAAGAAAGCTATAGTTTCTCGTGAAATACTACTTTTTTCATCTATAAATTACGAAGACTATTTTACACTATTTGTCATGATATTTCAATCATTTACAGTACTTGTGAAGATAAGTGGTTCCAGAAACTAGGTGACAAAAAGAAAACGTCAATAAAAGAGGGGATACTGCAATAAAGAAAGTAAAACGTCTGGAAAGAAACTTAAAAGATTTAGTTAGAAACGAGAGTGAAACCAACAAAGACCTGGACTCTGGAAAGGAAAAGAATGAAGAGGCGAAGTCAAAGGGATAGATGCTGCTGGAGAAGACGACACACACACACAAACACACACACACACACACACACAAGATGAATCGCCCCGCTCACTGGGTTCGCAGCCTCCACTGATAATTCAAATCACTCTCTCACGTATCGCCCCCCGACCGCTGATACGTACACCGAGGCGAGCCTTTAATCATCCGCCCTTTGAGTCTTCTCCTCCCCATCCGCGCCGGCTAATCAATTCTGCAATCTATCATCAACGCGCCGACTTAAAATCAACATCAACTGCTCGGAGCAATTAAGAAGTACGGTGCGCATTTGTCAATTCTGCGGCGGCACGGGAGACAACCTGATAAAAAAATTATGAATTGTACCCCAAACCATGAAAAGTACTTAAGAAAAATCTCCATTTCATTATACTCTGAGAAAAGCAAGTATATTCAGTCATGGTTTGAGAATACTACTCTAGCGTTATATGTCATTATTATGATGCATTCTGCAAAAAACTGGAAAAGAAGAAACTGTTTTTCCTAAAGGGAAAATAAAAGTAACCTTCAGAACTTAGCAATGCTGCTCTTATAATTTAAAAATCTACCTATAAAGACAGATGGCAGATGGAAGTCTTAATAATGATGGAAGGAAACTCATGTGGGTAACTTCAAATAAACAGTTAAATTTTTATTTGGCGTGATATAAAAGAAAGGGAGAATATTTCATGGATTTACATCAGATACGAGACAGAGGTTTTATTAGCAATCATCGTAGATTCGATGATTACCAGATAGTTCGACTTAAAAATTATCGAATAGCAAGTGAGGGAACATAAGACAGAAAATACGATCACAACACTCCTCCAATTACATGAACATATTAGTAAACAAAAACACAAAGCTGTCCTTCCCATGAGATATCCCTGACAAAATTCTGTATTACTCATTACTCTTCTTTGCAACTCTTTCCTTCAACATTTTTATTACGTCATTTAATACCTGGAGTTCATTTAATACTATTTATAATATGTATTCTCTCTCCTATTCCCCTCCCCCCACCCAGCTCAGTCGGTCAGGTCTCCAACGGAAGCAACAAGTAAAACTCAATTTTTTAAAACTCTGTTGCCAACATCAACACAAACAGAGAGAGAGAGAGAGAGAGAGAGAGAGAGAGAGAGAGAGAGAGAGAGAGAGAGAGAGACTTAAAAACAATGAGGATTATAGTGCACGCTAAGAGCTATTACCGAATGAGTGCAGATTTAAAAACGACGGAACTTTTGGGACTTGAAAAGTTGCCTGGACTTTTACTGAAAGTTCAGTGGTTATGAAACACACGACGCAGAAAAATAAGATGGCAAAATGCCCGTCTCTAGGTATCTTTTACTATGCTCTTAGGGTAAAAGGAAGTGCTAAGGCATTTTTTGAAAGCGTAGTATTAGTACATATACAGAATATATATATATATATATATATATATATATATATATATATACATATATTTATATGTGTGTGTTTGAATTTCTGAGGATGAGGTTGATGGCCTCACGCCCTTTTCTTGACCCTGCCTACCATTGGTAAGGATTTCCAGCTTCGACGACTTAAGGGCGGAAAGTCGGGATCGAAAAACGGACCTTGCAAATGCAAGCAAAGTGCTTTACCACCGAGCTAGGTCATACTGGTGCGTATATATATATATATATATATATATATATATATATATATATATATATATATATATATATATATATATATATATATATATATATATATAATATTATTATCATTATGTCGATTTCCCTCTTTAGGTGTAATAACGCGTTATACAGGATAAGATAAGAAAATTAATACCCTATATAATGTGAACTTCAACATTTTCATTAAGATAAAGATATGAGCACCTTATGAAAAAAAAATTCTAAAAAAAAATAAGTGAAGGCAGGCATGGTTTAGGAAAACTATATTGTACATTTATGTACAGTATAATACTTGAATTCCATGGACACAGTCACACACTTGTATGTATGTATGTATGTATGTATGTATGTATGTATGTATGTATGTATGTATGTACAAATTTTATTCGGTCAAAACATAAATTATGAACTCATTCTGCTAACAAAATATTTTTTTTTCTCTCTCTCTCTCTCAATCCAATATATATGTATCTATTTATGTCTGTACGCATTTTATTCGATGAAAACATAAATTATGAACTCATTGTGCTAAAAAACTCTCTCTCTCTCTCTCTCTCTCTCTCTCTCTCTCTCTCTCTCTCTCTCTCTCTCTATCCAATATGTATGTATGTACACATTTTATTCGATCAAAAACATAAATTATGGTATGAACTCCTTGTGTTAATAAACCATTTCTCTCTCTCTCTCTCTCTCTCTCTCTCTCTCTCTCTCTCTCTCTCTCTCTCTCTCTCTCTCTCTCTCTCAATATGTATGTACACATTTTATTCGATGAAAACATAAATTATGAACTCACTGTGTTAATAAACTATTTCTCTCTCTCTCTCTCTCTCTCTCTCTCTCTCTCTCTCTCTCTCTCTCTCTCTCTCTCTCTCTCTCTCTCTCGAAATCCAATACGCTCCTGATTGACCAGGCTACGGTCTACCAATCGTGGCTCCCTAAACCTTTGTTTCTCCCCATCAATCAATTCTGTGGTCAAAGGCTTTGCCTTTAATCCTTGAAGGTCTGCGGTGTTATGAATCCTTTATGGTGAAGTAAAAAGTTTCTTTGGTAAATAAGAGTCAAGATTTTATTTGCTAAAGATGTTTGATAACAAATTTCTAGTTCATTCTTACTTGTAGTGTACAGGTGTGAGACTTTTTTTAAGACTAATGTTCCTCCATTTAACTAGAAAGAAACGCATTTTTTTACTGCAGTCAACATTAAACATTTTAATATCCAAATTCCGTATTCATGTGAACTATAACATTTAACTTTTTTATGTATAATTTCATAATGATATCCTTTATTTGCAGCTAAGAAGCAAACATGTGAAAATGCCTTGTTTTTTCAACTTCAGAAGGGGCATTGATACTGATAACTGCCTTTGCTAGTTGGAGGTACTGAACTGGAGACTAGTTAATATACTTATTTTACTGGACAACTATTCCTTCGTCAAACAGAAAAAACACAATTTAAAGCGAATTGCGATTGATAAATAACTTACTCATTTACAGATGATCAAAATAACTACGACTTCCAATGTAGCATTGAAATACAAACATGAAAATGAAAATTCTGAACACTAAAACTGTAAATCAGTTTAGAAATCTGAACATTAAAATGAGACAAAATAGTTTAAAATCTAAAAAAAAAACAGCAAATTAAAAAGAAACTTTGAATTCAGAAAATTCATTTGAAAGAAATTCAATACTGCTCAAAAGAATGAGTCAATATTCTTTATTAATTCTTTAACAATTCTGACAACATATATATATATATATATATATATATATATATATATATATATATATATATATATATATATATATATATATATATATATATATATATATATATATATATATATATATATATATATATATATATATTATATTCAGCATATGTATATACATATGCATTGGTAACATACGACGCCTGCTTGAGTATGCATACATGTATATACAAATGCTGAGAGAGAGAGAGAGAAGGGGGGGGGGGCCAAATCGGCCTAACCCCTGTAAGGACAACTCCACTCCACAAAAATTCCTGGAAGCAAAATAAAACTGAGTCGATAAATGTTTCTTTTCGGCATCCTCTCTCTCTCTCTCTGAAAAGATTCTTGGTCATTTCCCTATCTCCATCTTTTTCTTTATGGCAAGTTTTCAAAATGTTGGGAGCCGTTTCATTTTTTTTTGGGGGGGGGCCTAAAAGTGTCCTTTTTGCTTTTTTTTATTTTTTGGTCTTCCTAATCCCTGGATGACCTTTGCAACCCCCAAAAACTGCAAACTATGAAAAAAAAATAATATAAAGATTCTAAGCTTTTAAACACGTCATAATGACATTCTCTCTCTCTCTCTCTCTCTCTCTCTCTCTCTCTCTCTCTCTCTCTCTCTCTCTCTCTCAAAATTGCTGTATAAAGGGTAGGTTCTGTTCCAGCTTTCTTGAAAGCATTTTTACGGGTTGATTTGCAGATTGCAGATTCTCTCTCTCTCTCTCTCTCTCTCTCTCTCTCTCTCTCTCTCTCTCTCTCTCTCTCTCTCTCTTCAAAATTGTTGTATAAAGGTTAAATTCTGTTCGAGCTTTCTTGGGAGCATTCTTACAGATTGATTTGCAGATTCTCTCTCTCTCTCTCTCTCTCTCTCTCTCTCTCTCTCTCTCTCTCTCTCAATGTGCCCATACGATTGCACCCTTTCTACAGGATGAAATCTACAAATATTTCCCCTACTTCCCTCCCCACCCCCACTTCAGTAACCCCTACCTAACACCCTCCCTTTAAATCAATTTCAACTCCCTTCTTCCATCCAACTCTGCCTTCATCACCTTTATATCAACTCCCCTATTTCTAAATGACGGTTTTCTTTCCCGTCTCCATCTATTCAAGACATCTTTCCGGACCAATGACCTCCCACTTTATGGCTATAATCACTCTCTACAGCTTCCCTCTACCACTTGCATTCTCTCTCGCTCTCTCTCTCTCTCCTTTCATCCTGAGCTGGAATCTATCCCCGGTTCCTTCCCTGGTTCCATACCGGGGATTCCCTGGCCCAAAATAGGAGAATGTTTCGTTTTAATCTCAACTACAGTTACCGGTCCTCAGCTGAGTGCATTTTCAGATCCCCCTACGAGGATTCACAGGGGCATTTGAATTCCCTTCACTAGACCAGGAAACTCTTGCAAATATTGGTTTCCTTCATTAATTTTTTACCTTGATTTGAAAGTTTTCCAGTTTCCTTACTGAAGGTAAATTATTTTCAAAGTAAATCTTCCCTTCAGTTCTTTATTTGCTTAAACTACAAACTCTTCCCATAGGCCTCCTGAAGAATAGTATATACGAGACTAGAAGGTCCACACCGCTTTTGCCAATTCCCTTCAGAATCACAGAGGCGTCAGAAGTGCCATCACTTAACCATCTAGCCTCTTTCAGCTACTACAGTACATCCATTTATTGTCCAGACTGAGAATCCTCCCAGTACCCTTCCGAATATTCACGGGGTCACTCGGATTCCTCTTCTCCTCAGCCTGCCAACTTCCAGAGTGGGAGGAGAGGTGTCCTTCTGCCTGACAATGCCTGTTGTAACCCTTCCAGTACCCAGCTTCCATGACAAGTCGTGACAGCTACTCACAATGCATTAGGGCCTGCGAGTGCATCGATCTCTCTCTTTCTCTCTCTCTCTCACTCCCGAAGGTATCAGAGAACCAAAGGACCTTCAGAGAAATACACGAGATGATTGAGTCTCTCGTTCGGTTGCTGGGTGGGGGATAGGGATGATGGGGGAGTCCTTGGAGGTTGTGGGTTAGGCAGTGGGTGGGGGAGGAATGAGGACTGAAAAGGATAGCGAGTTCCATAAAATGTCTATCCACATCATCTCTCTCTCTCTCTCTCTCTCTCTCTCTCTCTCTCTCTCTCTCTGACACACACACACACACAGACACACACACAGACAGAACTTCATTCAGAGGAGAAACGCCTTGTTTATGAAATATACATGTACTGGGAACTGTCTCATGAGAAGTAGGCCATTGAAGATAGCAAGAGACACCAGGGGATATCAGTATACGTATACATATACGTACATATATATATATTATATATGTGTGCGTGTGTGTGTTTGTGTATGTATCTATGTATGTATACATAAATCAACAAGCCCCTAAAGAAACCCGATATATAATTTACCAAGACATACTGCCACAAACTGCAATGAAAAGGCAACGTTGGTGGCCACATGAGAGCCATGGGAAAAACAGTAACATATTTAATCAATCCGGTTGCTGTCTTAACAATAAAAAAAAAATTATTCATGAACAGAAATAGAAAAACAAACTTGTGGGCAATAAGCATATAAGCATACATCCTCGACAGAGCAAGCAACTAAAAAATGAGTAATAAGCAACTCATAACCCAAGGAGGATAAACGAAGGAGAAGGCTTTGAATTAAGATCTCAATAATTGTATTCATGAGGAGGAGGAGGAGGAGGAGGAGGAGGAGGAGGAGGAGGAGGAGGAGGAGGAGGAGGAGGAGGAATACAATGGCGGAGGATGTTTTGTCCTTCCTTCTTTGGATGATACTCTGCGAATCCATTAAACCTTGAACATGCTTCATGATCTTGAAATACAGGAGGCTCCTTCAACCCAACATAATGACTCAATTAGGCATAGCACCAGCTGAGGGTACTTTACTGCTATTGCTCTTAATATTAAACAACGAGTACTGCCTGCTGGGACTCACGGGTGCTCAAGTATTTATTCATTAGCTTGGTTGTACACTTGAAGTTAAGAACTAACTAACTATCTATCAATCTGTCTATATATATATATATATATATATATATATATATATATATATATATATATATATATATATATATATATATTTACATATACTTACATACAAATATATATACATACATACATATACTGTATATACATAAAATCAGATATACATATGTATACACATTACATACATACATGTATATATAAATAAATATATATAAGTATATAAAAATGTGTGTATATATGTAAGTATGTGAAGTTTACGTCTCCACTCCAATATCTTCTGAAAACTTTCATACAGAGAGAGAGAGAGAGAGAGAGAGAGAGAGAGAGAGAGAGAACGCACTTTCTTGACCTTAACAGTTGCTTGTTCGTTTCTATTCCTCCGTCGTATTGGGCCATTCATTATAAAACACCGATTCCCCTTTTGCCACCGGCATTTTCCAACGTCGTTCCACTAAAAGAGAGCGAAAGAAACGAAGAAAAAAATATCCCAAATGGAGAAAAGGTCTCCATCACTCTTTCAGAGACGATTATCGACAGAGAGAGAGAGAGAGAGAGAGAGAGAGAGAGAGAGAGAGAGAGAGAGAGAGAGAGAGAGAGAGAGAGACGTTTGTCAGGAGAGTATTTATAAAAACAGCTCTGAAAACGCACATGCACATTTAATCGAAATGGGGTTTACACAGACAGTTATACAGACCTAAGGCAAACAGACAGTTATTAGTAGTGTTTCAACTAATAGTGTGTTAAGAGAGAGAGAGAGAGAGAGAGAGAGAGAGAGAGAGAGAGAGAGAGAGAGAGAGAGAGAGAGAGAGAGTTTACGCTTCCCAACTTTATTTTCCCTACAGTATTAAGAAGTATAATGTCAGTTTGCGTGCGTCTGTGTGTTAGAGAGAGAGAGAGAGAGAGAGAGAGAGAGAGAGAGAGAGAGAGAGAGAGAGAGAGAGAGAGAGAGAGAGACTGACGAAAACTTAACCAGTAACAGTAACATCCAAAGAAGGAATGGATTTCTTCCAGACAAATGCATAACACATAAGAAGACGATTCCGAAAATGCATAAAGCAGCGGATACGTAACCCCGAAAAAAAAATCATTATTCTTTTAACATCTGCTGAATGATTTCTTTATTTCTTGGCTAAGAAATTACGAGAGAGAGAGAGAGAGAGAGAGAGAGAGAGAGAGAGAGAGAGAGAGAGGAGAGAGAGAGGGGGGCCTTTTTTACCTAACCTCCGGAAAAAATAATTCCTATTTCAACATCTGCTGATTGATTTCTTTTTCATTTGATAATGAATTAGAGAGAGAGAGAGAGAGAGAGAGAGAGAGAGAGAGAGAGAGAGAGTTTTTATTATACGTAACGTCGAAAAAAAATCACTCCTCTTTTAAGATCTGCTGAATGATTTCTTTATTTCTTTGCTAATAAATTACGAGAGAGAGAGAGAGAGAGAGAGAGAGAGAGAGAGAGAGGGAGGGCCTTTTTTACCTAGCCTCCAGAAAAAATAATTCCTATTTCAACATCTGCTCATTGATTTCTTTTTCATTTGACGATAAATTACAAGAGAGAGAGAGAGAGAGAGAGAGAGAGAGAGAGAAACTTTTTCTTTTACGTATCGTCGAAAAAATCATTCCTCTTTTAAGATCAGCTGAATAATTTCTTTATTTCTTGGCTAATAAATTACGAGAGAGAGAGAGAGAGAGAGAGAGAGAGAGAGAGAGAGAGAGGAGGGGGCCTTTTCTTATATCTCCGAGTCTGGATTCTGGTCTGGGTGTCCATCTATTTTGCACAAGATAGATGCTGCCTCTTTCATCTACCAGACCGAGCCCCGGCAAAGACACGCCGACGAGAAAAGAGAAAAGAAAATACAGATATATGTCACTTCAGTTTTGCTTTTTTGAGCAGCAAAGACTGCTCGATTCTCTCATCTTTTATTTCCTATTCCCCACATTCAGTTGACTGAATATATTTTTAGTTTACAGATGCAGATAAACAAAAATATTGAAAAATGTTTCAAATTATCATGTGAAAACGGTTAGTATGAATTCCAAGCTTTTTATCCATTGAAAAGAGCTTTAGGGTCGAAAAATTATACTGAACTCTACGGTATTTAGACCTCTCAATTCACTTCTTGACAGAGATTTCACTACATTCCGTAATGACGTAAGAGGGGGGTGGGGCCTAAATCATCAAAATTTGGGAGTAATTTTTTGCTTTAAATACATAGCTTTTGAATCTACATTATTCCTCGTTTGAATGTGAATTTGCAAAATTTGCTTCAAAAAAGCGTAAGGTGAAATGTGTGCGCGCTCAGGAATGTGTTTGTGAGTGCGTTTGCGCGCACAAGTACAATAAGAGGCAGTACAAGCAGACACGTTATATTACTGAAGTGGAGAGACCATATCAATAGACCAATGTCTCACACAGACAAGTACAAAAGACCACATTTACCTCTTACTGTATTTTGACACAATAATACAAGGATCTTACTTCATAAAAAGCAATCGCCCTGGGGCGCAAGATACAACGCAGAAAAAACCAATTGAAAACGTAACCATCTTGGATAATGAGAAATGGAATAGGTGTGTGGGTGCGGGAAATGCAGTTTGTGTGCAGGATGAGGCATATGTACACAACTAAGCGGTTTGCACACAAAATTAAAAAGAGAAACACCCTAAGAACAAATCTGAGCACCATGAAGAACCAGGAAGTCTTTTTACTAAGATCTCTTATAACTACTAATAGAAAGTAAGATAGCAATAATAATAATAATAATAATAATAATAATAATAATAATAATAATAATAATAATAATAATAATAATAATATTGCAAGAGTCGACAAAGAATTCCGTGGAACGCCATGCTATCAAAACTGAATTTCATGGGACCAAATATAAGCCCGCTCTCTCTCTCTCTCTCTCTCTCTCTCTCTCTCTCTCTCTCTCTCTCTCTCCCCCAATACAAGAGAGCGTGTTTCATCTCAGCACAATAGCAGATTTAGGCAAAATATTAAAATGAATCTCGCCGAGATAAAAATCTCCTCCCTAAGCAATAACGTCTTATAAAATTAAGCTTCTTTCTTTTTCATCTCTTCTTTTTTTTTTAATCTTCTTGCCAGATGCCTTTTACTGCATTCCAGGAAACCGCTGTTATGAGCTCTGGATGGAGGAAGAGGCATCACAGGAGATGAGGAGGTGTGGAAACAATGGCGAAGTTAGAATGAGAGGGGCTGGAAGGTATGTGAAAATGTACAAAAAAATAAATAAATATAATATTCACTTCTGCGAGAGTAATTATTCTTGTAGTCATGATACATTATACAGTACAGACAACATAAAGAATGAATAACTGTGCGCATATGAGAGAGAGAGAGAGAGAGAGAGAGAGAGAGAGAGAGAGAGAGAGAGAGAGAGAGAGAGAGAGAGAGCGCTCTAAAAAATCTACAGTTTGTAGGAATTCTATGAAAATGAACTGAAAACAGAGAGAGAGAGAGAGAGAGAGAGAGAGAGAGAGAGAGAGAGAGAGAGAGAGAGAGAGAGAGAGAGAGAGAGCACTCTTAAAAAACTGAACACTGTTCGCAGGAATTCTAAGTGGAACAAACTGGAGACAGGGAGAGAGCACTTAAAAAACTGAACACTGTTTGCAGGAATTCTAAGTGAAACAAACTGGAGAGAGAGAGAGAGAGAGAGAGAGAGAGAGAGAGAGAGAGAGAGAGAGAGAGAAACTCAAATATGTAACACACGAATTCTGCACGGATTCCGAGCTGAAATAAACTGCTGGCCAAGAAGCTTATTCCCCAATTCCAAAGAGAGAGAGAGAGAGAGAGAGAGAGAGAGAGAGAGAGAGAGAGAGAGAGAGAGAGAGAGAGAGAGAGAGAGACTGCATGTTGTGAGCAAGGCAAGACAGCCGTCCATAAATCAAAAGCCTTTTTGCCCCTCTCTGGTCACTGTTCTCTTTGCAATGCAATATTGCGAACTACGAAGATATGCTTAATGGAGAATGCCCGTCAATGATTTATTAAGAGGGGAGATTTATTCAATATAATTTCAAAGAGGGGCGTGTTCGACCATACACTGTAGTATGAATAAACTCATACAGTATATATGTAGTAAGCATGTATGTATGCATGAGTGTATCACATTTGTGTAATCAGGTAGTGGTTTTTAAATATACTCAAAAACACTTTATCTCGGAGGTGATTTTTTGCTCTCTCTCTCTCTCTCTCTCTCTCTCTCTCTCTCTCTCTCTCTCTCTCTCTCTCTCTCTCTCTCAACATTTTATACGTGTACGCTTATTCAGGTCGCCATTTATAGGCATAGAAAGAAAAATACTTCAAAAAGCATTTTATCTATATTTGTTGAAAAAAGAGTATCACTACATTTTCCATCAGGTGCTTTCAACATGTGCAAAAGGATTTGCCGATTTACAAAATTGCGATTGCTAAATCTACTTAATCAAGTTTAAATACCACTTTGCTAACCTTATATTTGTATACGGTTCAACTTTATTATTCTTCCTTTCTTCCTAATAATTCGTTTGTCTGAAAGTACATTCTCTGATACGATGAACATTTGTTCATAAGTGAAAATGATAGTTAGATACCTGTGTAGTGACTTGTGCATACGTAATTACATATATACAAGCTACGCGTGTTAACGTTTATGAGGCGATAGCGAATAAAATATGATTTAGGGAAAAAGTGATAACAGCACCACACCAGCCATACCAACGCGGCAATCGCTTTGCTGCTGGTTTTCCGGTTCTAAAAACCAAACACATTCCAGAAGCGAAAATACATTTATAATTCAGTTTCCATTATCGACTAATTTCCCTTGTCCCCGTTTATCGCGCCTTGTTTCCATACTCTCTCTCTCTCTCTCTCCACTCATTTCAATTCCATGCGCTTGATTCCCTTTTTCCTTAATCTGAAAGCTAGCTCACTTTCACGCTCTCGCTTTAAAATCTCACAGCCCCATATACAGTGAAAAATCAGCCTTTATCCTTTTATGGACAGACTGCCTTCCTGTGTCCAAAATAAAACAATTTAGCTCCATCCAGTCATATCCCCCTCCCCCTTCTGCACCCCCACTAAACGGGCAGGGGGAGAGGGAGGGAGGAGGGAGAGGGAGGGAGGGGGAGGAGCTTCCCCACTACCCGAGTCCCCGGCTGAAAAGCAAAACGCATTATAACCCATAAAATATTACAGCAAATAACGAGCAACAGGCCTCGTCCCGCAAAAACAATAACAAATACATTTTTTCGACGAACCTCAAAATGCAATCTACAGCGATGCATTTAGCCGTGTGCTCTCTCACCCTACCCCTCGCCTCAGCCCCAGAGCAACATAGAACAGCACATTCTCTCTCTCTCTCTCTCTCTCTCTCTCTCTCTCTCTCTCTCTCTCTCTCTCTCTCTCTCTTTCCACGTTGTTTCTACTTAGATTTCCATAATCTTTACTCACTACATTTTGCTCCTTAGGCCCACATTTCTCCAAACACCCACCCCTTCCTCTCTCTCTCTCTCTCTCTCTCTCTCTCTCTCTCTCTCTCTCTCTCTCTCTCTCTCTCCTGGACCAACTTCCTCTCTTCTCTTTCACTCAGTCTCTCCTAGACCACAATTATTCCATTCTTCACTTCTGTACAGCAGTCTATCTCTCTCTCTCTCTCTTTCTCTCTCTCTCTCTCTCTCTCTAGGACAATGCATCTGATTCTTATTCTGATCTCGACATTCAACATGCTTTTCTCTCAATTTCTCACAGAGAACAGAGCTTATTACAGTTTCCACTTTCTCTATCTCCTATCCGCTCTCTCTCTCTCTCTCTCTCTCTCTCTCTCTCTCTCTCTCTCTCTCTCCTCTCTCTCTCTCTCTCCCTCTCTCTCTCTCTCATTTTCGCAAAACATTACCTCCTGGTTAGCATTCATTTATTCGTGACTTTCTATGTTTTCCCCCACGCTTCCTCCCCAAAGTGATAATTCTTTTAATCTCCTCTTCTTTTCTCCCTACATTTTCCCCTCTCTCTCGGCCCTAGTAGTTCTACCTCCATCAGGCATTCTGTATTATTCTATAGAGAATAGACGATCATTCTATATTCTATTCTCTTCCGTGTTTCTTCTCTGGTCTTTTTCCTTCCCTTTTAAAGCGCGAGGATCGAAAGTAATTCGACTGCATCCGATAAATACAGACATACGGCGATGTCTACGTTCGTTTTCGCGGATTTTCCGCTTAATCCAAAGAATCTTCGTCTCTTCTTCTTACAACAAAGAGTTAGTGCAGTTAGGTTTCCGCCTCCTAAGCGACTGAAGCCATAGGTTTCTACGCTCCTTTCTACAAGTATACAATTAATATATAAATAAGTATATTATATATATATATATATATATATATATATATATATATATATATATATATATATATATATATACATATATATATATATATATATATATATATATATATATATATATATACATATACACACACACTTATATACAAAAGTAAAAATGAGTAAACTACCAAATGAATAAAGATACTGATCAAAGTTCAACTGAATAACAGAAGTCAAGGTCATGTTCAAGCAAACAAGATGACAGATAGGAAAGTCGAGAAGAAACTGGAAGTAAAAAAAAGGTAGTAGTAAAAATAGAGAGGAGAAGGCGAGCAAGAACTTTAGCTTGAATAAAAATGGGTTCTACAGCAGAGTATATGCAGAGAGAAAGGTTAACGTACAAACCGATCTCAGAATGGAGAAATATTGTCTAAAGTGAATGCAGTCCTGGTTAAAACTGTAGACAGGAAGTTTCCATGGTATGTGAAGCTTAAGAAGAAATGATAGAGCGAAATGTGGAGATCAGAAGCATTGGTAAATAGTCAGCTTAAGTTATACAGTACAACTACCAAAATGATAATTATATCTTTACTAAAAGGTGTTCGACAAAATTCCATTATCTTCATGACCTTACAAGTTTGTTAAAATTTACTTAAAAGTTGCACACCCAGAAAAGACACAAATCGCCTATTGCATTACTCACAGGAAATGTCCAAAACAATTACTTGTACTAAATGGAATAAAAGACGCCCAGACTCAAATATATAAAAAGGAACTACAAACCGCCCAACGCCCTATTTTCCTTCAATTCTCTCCCAATTTTCCTCTTTCTTGACCGAGCAGTCCCCAGAAGCATCTTATACATTTTCCTCCTTCGTTCCCAGTCTCGCACTTTTTCCTCCTCCTCCCCCTCCTCCCTTTTTCCTACGCCCATCCTGCTTGGGCCATCCTTCACTGAATCTGAAATGTAATCGGGAGCGACGGGGCCCCTAGAGACTATAAAGGAAATTAAAAGTAATACAAAAGAAGTCGAGGAATTACATTATCACCTACAACCTGCCCTCATCGATCAGGCAGGCAGGCAGGCACCTTCTGTTATCTCTCTCTCTCTCTCTCTCTCTCTCTCTCTCTCTCTCTCTCTCTCTCTCTCTCTCTCTCTCTCTCACACACACACAAACACTATTTTTATTTCTCTTTCTCCAGTGATGAAAGCTTTCTCTCCCACTCTTACTTCTCCAATAGGGATATTCTCTCTCTCTCTCTCTCTCTCTCTCTCTCTCTCTCTCTCTCTCTCTCTCTCTCTCTCTCTCTCTCATACAAACTCACGCACACAAACAATATATTTTTACTCCTCTCTATGAAGTGGTGAAAGCTCTCTCTCTCTCTCTCTCTCTCTCTCTCTCTCTCTCTCTCTCTCTCTCTCTCTCTCTCTCTTTCTCTCTCTCTCTCTCCAGTGAAGAAAACCTTCTAATTTTCTTCCTGTCTACCTCTCAGAGTCGAAAGACCTCTCTGTCTCGCAACAAAAACCTCGCCACCTTCCGTAAATTCCGCAAATAATAATAACCGTCACTCGGGCGCACACACAAATATTCACTCGCTCCCTGTCATTCCGTCCTTTGACTCGTTAAAAATAATGATCTCAAATAAGCCGTTGTTAACATTAACTTCACGGGGACCTCATAACAACAAATTCTGCTACGGGCTCCACACTGACGCATGCAATGACATTCGACGTGAGAATCTGGACGGCTTTTAATGGTACTGTTTATTAATTTATTTTGTAGTTTTTTTTTTATGCTAAACAGGCGTCATTTCGTTAGATGTCAATACCGTAGGAAGGACATATATATAGCGAATGGCGTGTGTGTGTTTTTTTCTGAATAATAATAATAATAATAATAATAATAATAATAATAATAATAATAATAATGATAGTGAAATGTGTGTGTGTGTGTGTGTGAGTGTTCTTTTCTGTTAAAAAGGCCACATTTAATTAGAAGCCAATACCGTAGGGAAGGACATATCATATAGTGTACAGTGTGCGTGTTTTTTTTTTTTTTACAGATTTCATTTCATCAGAAGCCAATACCAAAGGAAGGACATATGATATAGTGAATAGTTTGTGTGATTTTTTTGTTAAACAAACGTCATTTAACTAGAAGCCAATACCGCAGGAAGGGCATATGATATAATGAATAGCGCGTGTGTTTTTTTTATGGTAAACGGGCGTGATTTCATTAAAAGTCAATACCGTAGGAAGGGTATATCATATAGTGAATAGTGTGTGTGTGTGTTTTTTCTTTAAGCAAACGTCATTTCACTAGCAGTCAATACCACGGTAAGGGAATATGACATAGTGAATAGTTTGTG
>NC_089753.1:41466412-41473912 GCF_040412425.1 Macrobrachium rosenbergii | reverse complement strand
TTGACCCAAACGGATGCTTGTAGCCATTTACAGCAAGTTGGATTGTTGGATAGTAAAGATGAAACATTCAGGGAAGTACTAAATGTGAGCCATGCGCTGCACCACTCAGCCAAAATAATGCACAAATAATAAACTCACCATTATAAAATGTGTTTAAGACTATAAGAATATAAGCAAACCTACACTAGTTGAAATTACTTAGCATTTGGTCCCCATTTCGGCTGAGACAGTAAACACGCAAGGTAATAAAAAAAAATACCTGGCTAGAGAAATAGCTCCCACGAACAGCGTAAACTCCGAAGGGGGCATAGCCCCCTTCCGACACGTGGGGCTGGTCCACTTCGACGTATTTCTCCCTCATTAGAGGCCTACGGAAAGCCCGAACACCATTCAAATGGAATCTTGATTCGAAATAAATCCGATCGTTAATCCGTGGGGATTATTCAGGGAAACAGGGTGCGTTCGGACGGAATCACAAACTCAAGGCAGAAAACCGTTTCACAACGGAGCGTGTTCAAAAGTAAACAATGTCCGATTCGCTGAAATGAATTTGTGGGTTTCTCGATGACAACTTCATGGGTCGGTATAAAGAATGCCCTTTATTATTACTAACACTATTATGTTAATGACAATAATAACAAGTAAAAAATGCGCAGAAGTTTCTTCGGCGCAATCGAGTTTTCTGTATAGCGTATAATCAAGGCCACCGACGATAGATCTATCTTTCGGTGGTCTTTGTATAATTCTGCATGTGCCGCGGCCCATAAAACTTTGACCACGGCCCGGTGGCGTCCTATCCTTATCGTTCCCAGATGCACGGTTATGGCTAACTTTAACCTTAAATAAAATCAAAACTACTGAGGCTAGAGAGCTACAATTTGGTATGTTTGGTGATTGGAGGGTGGATGATCAACATCCCAATTTGCAGCCCTCTAGCCTTAGTAGTTTTTAAGATCTGAGGGCGGACAGAAAAAAGTGCGGACGGACAGACAAAGCCCTCACAATAATTTTCTTTTCAGAAAACTAAAATTATCATTATCATAAAAATTAGTGTTGACAATGCGATATCAACCACTATCATCAATGACGTCAACATAATAATTAAGAGGAATAACATAAAGAAGAGCTCAACATTAATGTAAATTAACCACTAGAATTTGGGGTAATTTACACGTTACTAACATATATAATCTTGGTAAATCAAATAACATATATAAATAGAATAACGACTACAAATAGTTATATACCCACAAGAGAATAAATTGTAACAGAAGAGCGTTCAAGTACAGAGGAATAGGGGAAACACGTACAATATACAAAGAAACAACAAAGAAAAAATGAAATTATTATTGCTCTGGACATGAAATCAAATGTTTGTAAGTATAACACGGACGACTGTATCCAAAGCTCAACAAGGGTTCATTAGAATTCAAATATACGAGTATATTCAAAGAGGTATTTATCTAGGAAGAAATATCACGCTAAGAAAAGTAAGCTATACTAAAAATAAAAAAGCAAAAAAAAAGCAAAATTTATTTAAAGAAGATATAGAAAAGTATACTTAGAGGTTACGCAATTTTTCCAAACTAAACGCATATGAGTTATATAATTAATCACAGACAAAAACTAGGCATTGCACATGACCTGTGAGAGAGAGAGAGAGAGAGAGAGAGAGAGAGAGAGAGAGAGAGAGAGAGAGGAGGCCTTGCACTCAGCCGTTACAATTTCCTAGTGGACACATACTCTGTTTATACTTTATAACGTTCTTAAGTTAACAGAGATAATTAGCTACAGGTTTTTATTTATAGTATTATCCTCTTAAAACACGGCACTGCTACAGTTAAGGAGGAAGGGGCAGAAGAGATATCACAGAAAATATTCGATATAACATAACAGAAATATACTTTTATCTATAGTTCGTTAAGAATGCCAAATGAAATCTATACCGTTTCACTCTCCCTACCACACACCTTAAGAGAAATCTAAAGGAATTATATAAATGTATCTCTCTCTCTCTCTCTCTCTCTCTCTCTCTCTCTCTCTCTCTCTCTCTCTCTCTCTCTTTTCTCTCTCTCAACAAGAATAACAAACAGTTGCAACACGCATTGTTATAACCAACATGGAATTTTAAATTAACTACATATTTATTCATTATTCTCTGTCTCAATCTTCACAAAAATTCCTAGCGTACTTCATCCTCTCTCCATGAAATTTCAAAATGAACTCTCTCTCTCTCTCTCTCTCTCTCTCTCTCTCTCTCTCTCTCTCTCTCTCTCTCTCTCTCTCTCTCTCTTCCCTTGCCATTAAAACGCGCTTACAAAAGGTTACATGACAGAAAGACAAAATAACGATAATGACTTTCCCGTGTAATGAAGGTGCAATTAACGGGGAAAGGAGAGTACAAAACGAGAATACAGAAATATGAACCATAAAATTGCTTTCATATTGCGAGATTACGTTTGGTTAATTACTCTGAAAACAAATAGAAATGCTTTACGCGTGTAATTTCCTATGTATTGCATGATTCGCTTCATTATACTCTGAGGACAGCCTTATACATACATATATATATATATATATATATATATATATATATATATATATATATATATATATATATATATATATATATATATATACTGTAAATATAAATATCACATAAATACGTGAACTTTTTATATTCATTTATATTAAGCCACAAGTATCGTTCAATATCAATTCATTCTACCTCGGAAATAGGTTACGCCAAAAGGGAATTGTAAATGGTAAATGCCTTGTCCACGGCAGGATTCGAACCGATACCGCTGTAGAAACAACAATAGATGGTGACCTTAAACCACTTAGCCATCAAGAGAGGCGGCTCAGAGGTTTAAGTCATTGCGCATTGTTGTTTCTCAAATAGAAATCCCGCCGCGGACGAAGCTCATATTATTTATAATTCCCCTTGGGTAAGTTATTCCCGAGGTAGAGTGAAATGGCTATCAAACGATATTTGCGGTTTAAAATTCGTAGACAACAGATAAACCCCATTCCTGAACAAAAATCATAATCAGCCTACTTGGAGTTTGCGGTCGGTTTAAGAAGAAAATTAATGAATATTGAAGCAAAAGACTGCCAGGGAGAACTTGGGAATCAAAAAGGGAACTTCCACTGATGCAAGACAACCAAGTGGAGAAAACTGATAAAAAAACTTTACAAACAGAGCAACTTGCAATTGCAATTCCAAAGGAAAATGGATAACCTACAAGGGGACAGCAAAGAAAGGGGGCTTCCATGAAAACAGGTCATCCGTCAAGAAATTTTCGCGGAAACAGGACAACCTGCCAAGGGACTTCGTGGAAAGAAGACATTCAACAAAGGTATTTTCTTTGAAACGAATACCGACAGAGTGTCTTCTGCGGAGGCAGGATAACCGTCCAAGTCAATTATTATTATTATTATTATTATTATTATTATTCAGAAAATGAAACCTATTCATATGGAACATGCCCACAGGGGCCATTGGCTTGAAATTCAGGCTTCCAAAGAATATGGGTTCGTTTGAAAAGAATAGCAGAATGTAACCGGAAATACAAAAAGAAAAGATCAGTTATTAGAACAGAAAAAATAAATTAAAATATTAATAAATAAATAGATAAAAATGTAAGTAAATTAAAAAATAAAAGGAGAATTTCTTTAGGGTAGTAATGCAATGCATGTTCGCTTGAACTCTGAGGTTCCAATTGTGCAACTTCCCCAGGGAGACTGTTCCACAGTCCAACGGTGTGAGGAATAAAGCACCTCTGGACCTCAATCGTGGGAAGAGACAACCTACAAACTATTTTCTATAGGAAGAACACAACCAACAATAGAACGAACTAAACAAGTAAAAAATGCGCCAAAGTTTCTTCGGCGCCATAAAGTGTTCTGTACAGAGTATAATGCTGTATGAAACTCTCGATGTGCTGCAATATGAAACTCTCAGCCACGACCGGGCAGCTCTTAGTTGCTCCCCAGATTTGGTCAAGTGAAGATGAATCGGCGGCTGGCACCACTAGCGGTGGCAGACGCACGATCCATGGCTAACTTCAACCTTAAGTAAAATAAAAACTACTGAGGCTAGAGGGCTACAATTCGTTATGTTTGATGATTGGTGGGTGAATGATCAACATACCACTTTACAGCCCTCTAGCCTCAGTAGTTTTTAAAATCTGAGGGCGGACGGACAGACAAAGCCATCTCAATAGTTTTCTTTTACAGAAAACTCAAAAGGGAGAGCTAGAAAAGAAACATTATCCAGTCCGTAAAAGAGACTGCAGACAGGCGACACATAACTGCTCAATCTTTCAAGCTACACGACTCTGACATTTCAGTCTGCGATCTCGCGTTCTCAACGTTCTTCACAAGACTCTACGTCTGCTGCTAAAGCACCAGGCGCCTTGCAAAACACTGGTCTTGCGAGCGCGTCCTGTGTAAATAATCAGGCGTGATTCCAAGTCTAGTCTTGGATATATCTCTAAGACCGGAGATCGTGTTCCTGACAAGTGACATTCTCCGCTGCTTAACCTTATTCTCAGCAGACTGCAGATTGAGGTGAATGAAGTTTCCTATGTGTGTGTGTGTGTGTGTGTTTTTTTTAAGGTGCAGGCCTGATGGGACTGGAATACTAGTGTCATTACTTGGTCCAGGCTAAGAGAAAACAGAAAAATATGGTGAAAGGAATAGACCTAAGATAACGAAGCCAATTCTTGCAGTCAGAATACAAAACCTTGGATTGTGTCAAGGAAGCACCAAAGGAACATTTTTTGATTCTTCAAAAACAGCGGCATGAAGTGAATTCAAAAGCATGACAGCAAGTTGAAAGAAACAGTTTGGCTGAAATAAATTCACCGAACACAGAAATCCGAAACAGAAGCTGGCTCAAATCGTAAAGTTACCATCCTCCTGGTAACATATTGTCGTCTGAATGATTCTCACCTTAAACTGGCGTCCAGACAACATATCTTTCCTATATATGTTGTTCCCATAATTTTCTAGTTTCCAACTATGCAACAGATGTCATATGATTAAGGCGTTGTATTTTCAAAGAGTATTTTTAAATTCCTCTTTGGTAATGAAATGTTTCCTCTTACAAAGAAGGCCCCGTCTAGTAAGTTTACAGCAGATAACAAAGAAGAAAATTATAGGTGTATAACGAGATTTTAAGCAAGATGGAACTTATGCCACTGAGAGAGAGAGAGAGAGAGAGAGAGAGAGAGAGAGAGAGAGAGAGAGAGAGAGAGAGAGAGAGAGAACGTTTTACATGTCGGAGATTTCTGAACACCTCAAATAAAATGTCACTTTCCAGAGAGATTTGCCCAATAAAATTAACAATTCTCTCTCTCCACCTAAATGAGAGAGCTTTCTACCCCCGCCCCCAAAAGAGAGAGAGCCTTTCCACCCTCCAAGAAGAGAAGGAGCCTTTCTACCCCCACCAGAGAGAGAGAGAGAGAGAGAGAGAGAGAGAGAGAGAGAGAGAGAGAGAGAGAAATTCTTGTACTGAGACAGACGCCTCCGGTACCCCCAAGCAACCCTAACTTAACAACCCAACAACCCTGTCCCAATTATCCAGCAGACACTAATACGCAATTTGCATTTCCTCAATTCTGTACTTGGAGATACAATGCCATTCGATTTCAACGCATCATTCTCCTTTCATTTTCCTTTCATTCTTACTCTTTTACTTAATCGTATGTCTTCCCCCTCAGCTTCCTTCCTTATTCTGTTTTTATTTCAACTCTGTACGTCTACTCTTTCCTAAATCCTTCCTTCGCCTCCCCATCCACTTCTCTTCCTTCCCACATCAACACCAGCCCCCTCCCCTCCCCCACCCTCCACAAACACAATGCCTTGTCGTCGTTCCGGATTCGTCAATCTCCCATTTCTGAACATGTGAAACCAAGCACGAATTACGGCAAGACCTTTTAAGCTTGGCTTTAAATGGGTGCATTCTCACAAAATGCTTTTATACACAGATAAAATAGATCACTTGCATTCAGAGAATCTGTTACATCTTCACAGAACTTCACTTTACGTATACATATATATATATATATATATATATATATATATATATATATATATATATATGTGTGTGTGTGTGTGTGTGTGTGTTTGTTTGTTTGTGTGTGCGTGTACACGTGTACTTCAATTTGCGTATTTCCCATTTCAATCCTTAGTTAAACGTGTTGCTCATTGGCGGGGTGGGTAGAGCTCTCGGATAGCGCGCTGTTGGCCCAGCGTTCGACTCTCCGACCGACCAATGAAGAATTAGAGGAATTTATTTCTGGTGATAGAAATTCATTTCTCGTCATAATGTGGTTCGGATTCCACAATAAGCTGTAGGTCCCGTTGCTAGGTAACCAATTGGTTCTTAGCCAAGTAAAATAAATCTAACCCTTCGGGCCAGCCCTCTCTAGGAGAGCTGTTAATCAGCTCAGTGGCCTGGTTAAACTAAGGTATACTTAACTTCAACGTGTTGCGGTTATTTTCTTGTGCAACCAAGGGATCTTATAGTTACAAAAATGAACGGATATATTCTCCACGTTCTAAAATCTATTGCTTGATAATTTGCAAGTTCTCTCTTCTATCTTTTGGAGTAAAGGGGAGAGAGAGAGAGAGAGAGAGAGAGAGAGAGAGAGAGAGAGAGAGAGAGAGAGAGAGAGAGAGAGAGAGAAACTTAAATTGGCTAAATCAATATCGATAACTTCCGTGGATGTTCAAGTGTAACGAACAAGCATTATTATTATTATTATTATTATTATTATTATTGTTATTATTATTATTATTATTATTATTATTATTATTATAACTGTAGGTATTTGTTGTTGTCATTATTATTATTATTATTATTATTATTATTATTATTATTATTATTATTATAGCTGTAGGTATTATTTATTATTATCATTAAAAGTTTATGAAGAAAAGTACTGAAACCAATGGAACTTCTAACCAACATATTTTTTTACCAATCTATTTAGAAAGGTTTTAAAATATTCCACAGGTGAAACTCGAGGCAACAACTGGAGGGGTAACGCACAAGCATATGTAAATAAATGATGTCGTAAGCCGTCGGGCCAAATTTGGCACAAACGGGACAAATAATTCATGAGGGGGTCAGCGGTGACACGCTTGAAACGTTGTCAGATGTTGTTATAGTTCCCTTACCATCTAAGAAAGCTTATAAGACATAAAATATAAAAAGACATATTTTATAAAAATTGGCAAAATAAAATCAAGTAGCTCTCTTTACTAAGAAAGAAAATATACTGACATGGTAATCAATTTACACAAATTTCCTTATGTCATCCACGTTAAGTTCTTCTCTTTCATAAACTGTAAAAATATTTATTAAAAAGTAATTTCTGGAAATTACTAACTCCTGTTGGCGGTGTTTTCGCCACAGACAATCCCTAGGTCCCTCAAACCAATTATGTAACCAAAGGGATACCAAGAAAGTGGTGGCATTACATCAGCATT
>NC_089753.1:41458912-41461412 GCF_040412425.1 Macrobrachium rosenbergii | reverse complement strand
TACACACAAACATTAGCACACATACACGCACAAACACATATGTGTACGAACCTCATCTTACAATTCATCACGGCGCAACACAACAGATCCAAGTATGAATACCAAATACTTCTTCTTCTTCTCCTTCTTCTTCTTCTTCTTCTTCTTCTTCTTCTTCAGCCTCACAAGAACAAAGAATCCTGAAGACTTAGACCTAGATTGAGCTGTCATCTCTTTTGAATAATTGCTTCTTACACAATCTCTTGTTTCCCGGATACAACAGCGGCTCCTCCCGTTCTTCCTGAAGACAAGAGAAGGATAATGACGATTGTCTTTCATTTTCTTGAGGTCTGAATGGATGGTGATGGTTTTTCTTTTGCTCCGAGAATCTAATAAAAATTGTTTCTGCCTGTGACATAAATCACTCTCCATCTCAGTATTTCTTCATTCTTTGCATTGCTATAAAATCTCTCTCTCTTCAAAATTTCATCTTCTCACAACTTTTAACTTTCCCTTCATATAGACAAACACACACACATCATATATAAAGTATATATATACTGTATTTACATATATGTATGTATATGTGTATGTTTTCATTCATAATATATATATATATATGTATATATATCCTTCGTCTTTTCAATGTCCAACAGTAACTTCCTTCTCTCCTTCCTTCCTTCTTTTCTTCCTTCCCTCCTTCCTGGTCGCACGGCCCATTAGTAGGAGCAGAGGCTTTATGTCGTCTCCCTCCCAAGTTAGATCTCAATAGGATTTCCTTGTCAAATTCGGCCCCGTGAATGGATCGGCTTCATTTTCATTTTCTGTTTTACAGGGCGCGTCTACTTTATCAAAAGGATTTCCAGGATGTGTGTGTGTGTTGCGGTTTTGTCTCCTAAATACAAACGGAAGCTTTCATGGGTAGACGGAGATTAAACAACCAGACGTACAAATGTAGAGGTCTGGTTTTTCTCTTGACCCAACCCCTTGTTAATGCAGATGGTTTATGAGCGAGATTGTAACATTATATATATATATATATATATATATATATATATATATATATATATATATATATATATATATATATATATATATATATATATATACACTGTATTCTCCCCTCCAGCAGATGTAAATTCCACCACAGGTCTCAGGGCTGGGGAGCTTCTGAAGCTTAATGAATGCAATCCTGATTTGTGAAATTTCTTTCTTTGCTGATTTTTAATATTATTTGTGTGTTCTACTTTAGTATTCCACTTCTGACTCTGCTCAACTGAACACTGGAGCGCAGATATATTCTCGAAGTATTGTAGCCCCAATGATGGCCATGAGTTAATTGCTGAAACAGCTGTCAACAATGGAGAATTAAATGAAACATAACAACGATTTTTGTCTTTTCCTTCAATATTCATCTACTACGAGAAAGACTGTGCCCTAAACATATATACCTAAACTTCACACACACATACACACACACACACACATATATATATATATATATATATGTGTGTGTATGTATGTATGTATATATATATATATATATATATATAGTGTATATATATATATGTGTGTGTGTATATATATATATATATATTTATATATATATATATATATATATATATATATATATATATATATATATATATATACTTTATATATTTGTCACTCAGTGTGAATGTCATGTGACCCCAATACTTCCCTGCTACTTAAAATTGCTACACAGTTACCGACGTTTTGCGCACAAATCAATAATTATTAACCTAAAACTCGGTTCTAATTTTCTTTTCAACAGATCTGAATGACGCTCCTAAACTTCCACCTACTGACTGATATACAATAGTGAGGGCATCACAGACATACCCGAAGAGTTTGCCTGGTGTGGATGCAGCTTTAGGCATGAGGATGCTATCCCCAAACCCTTTTCTTAGCCACAACTGACGCTAGCACCTTTCCAACATCTAGGAGGACAGATGGACGGCAGGCTGGGATCGAACCAAGGATCATGCAATGCAAGCGAAGACCTGTTTCAACTTCTGTCTGGATACAAGCACAAGAAAAAATATATATACAGATGTATTTATATAAATACATCATATATGTAATATATATATATGTAATATATATAAATATATATATAATATATATATACTTATATACTTACGGAGAAGGCATTATGTAACCAAAACAGACCACGGTTCGAGAGCAGATCGAATATTTTACATGGCTCATAAACAATGGACCACGAAAGAGTGTTTAAAAGTGTTCTTGCATCAACTATCGTCCCGGTTCGGATCCGGTTCTGGGCAGGTTACAGCACACAGAAGGATACAATTATTTTCGGCATCACATTTCGATGAATGGTAGCAATTATACTGGTCAATCTTGATGCTATTGTATAATAGCTCTTTCTGTAGATTGTACATAAAAACATAGACGAAAGTTTAAGTGAATATGGCATGGGCTACAGTCATAATAAGACAAGAGTAAACATTCTATCAGCCACAAACTAAATCTACCA